>NW_015634463.1:924229-934790 GCF_001515625.1 Sinocyclocheilus rhinocerous
ATTACACCAAATACACAAAATAATGTTCTTTTTAGCAGCATCATAATGACAAAAACAAAGTTTAATGGAATAGATAAATTTTCAAAAATGCAATGGTTAATTCAAAAATGAAAGTTGCAGAAATTTAGTCACCCTAAGACCCACAGGACATCCTGTTTGTTTCTTCATCAAAACAGATTTGGAGAAATGTGGCATTATATCACTTGCTCAACAATAAATCCTCTGTAGCGAATGAGTGCCATCAGAATGAGAGTCCAAACAGCTGCTAAAAACATAACAATAATCCACAAGTAATTCACACAACTCCAGTCCATCTATTAACACATCTTATGAGGTGAAAAACTTTGTTTGTAAGAAACAAATTCATCATTCATCAAGATACTTTAAGCTTCAAACTATGAAGTACTAGTCCTCTATCCATAATATTGCTTTTTCCAGTGAAAAAGATGTATTTTCTGAATCAGGAGAGATATATGCACAGATCAAGCACTGTTTACAAGTGAAAGCAGTTGAAAACAGTTCCAAACAAATATGTCTGTGGATTTTGATTTCTGGAATCTTTGGAAAGAATTGGAAATATTTTTTTTCACTGGAGGAAGCATTATTATGGATTATGGCCAGAAGTGATTTAAAGTTAAAATGGCAGGATGGATTCATCATACAAACACAAAGCTTTTTGCTTCACAAGACATTAATTGATGGACTGGAGTCATATGGATTACATGTGGATTATTGTGATGTTTTTATCAGCTGTTTGGAGTCTTATTCTGACGACACCCATTCACTGCAGAGGATCCATTGCTGAGCAAGTGATGTAATGCTAAATTTCTCCAAATTTGTTCCGATGCAGAAACAAACTCATCTACATCATGGATTTTCATTTTTGGTCTTTAAGGTCAAAGCACGTAAAAACATGTTAAACTCTGTAAAGCAAGCCAAACAGCCAACATAAACTGACTGAAATTCTGATAGTGTTGTGAAAAGCTCATTATTTCTATAAAGTTCAAAGGCCTATGTATTCACAACGGTGAATAAGGAAGAGACTTGCTATAATTAAAAATAGTCTGCTTATGATATGGCATATCAATAATATGGACGATGTGCCGGTGCCCTGTGATAAACTCACTTCATTTCACTCCATTTCTCATGGGTTTGCTCTCCTGCATCGACTTTATCATTATAGAAATGAGGCTTTTCTGTGTCATCACCAGACATTACAATCTGAAGATTTTCATGCCTATTTTTTTCTTGTTTGATGTTTTTATTGGTAAACTGCTCTGGAAGAATAAAAACAGTTGTGAAATATTAGAAATACTTTTTTCTTCTTCAAGATAAGTTAAGTCCCATACTGTTTAAAGAAGAGTTTAGAGCTGATTGTTTAATCTCGCGGTTCTCTAGGCTGCTGTACCCTGGTGGGTAAATAAATGAGAGAAGAGAGCTGGCATCCCATTGAAGCTAGAGCGTTCATTAGAAACTGAACACCAAATGCAGTCTATTTCTGGACTCCATCAATCATGGTTGTACAAATGTCTTGGATGAAATTAGAAAACAAAGAAGTATCCAAAACAGCAGCTAGATTTCAGGCAGAAGTAGGTACACAGTCCAATCCAGTTAAATAAACTAAACTAATAAGAGGGAAACAACAGCATAAACCATGAGAAATCCATAAAACATATGAATTTGAAAACTCAGAATTGCAGACAGGGCTGAAGAGTGTGCACGGATAAACCATAGCATACAATAAAACAGGAAATGGAAACCAGGTGGATGCAATGAACAGTTCAGTGAATTTCAGTGAATTTCATCAGTGACTAATTCTTCTGAGGGCTCCTTGTGTTGGGCCGATGGGTGGGCTGCAGGCTCAGATGTTACAGTCAAGAGGTCACAGTTTGGCTGGTTAGCATGGCCCTGGTAGTCCCTGGTGGTAGATGTTATAGCTACATCATCTGGACACATTGATGGCCAGTCAAAAACATTTCTAAAATCAACATAAATCATTAATATAATTGCTTATACTATTATAGTAAAGGTTGTACCAGTGCCAGATTCTGTTTTGGAGGGCTCTTAAAACATACGACTTATCTTATTTTATCTTATTACAATTCCCTTTTTTCCCATGTTGACAAAAATAAATCACAGTATATCCGAGAGGCCATGGCTGAGAGGACTTTAAAATAATCTGATTGTGTTTCTTTTCTTGTTTGTTTGTTTGTTTTTTTGTTTTGGGGGGGTACTTACACAATGTTCAAAAGTTTGGGGTCTGTACCATATTTCAATCTTGTATGCTCACCAAGGCTGCATTTCTTTAATTGATAATACTGTAAAAATATTTGGAATATTTTGAAATATTACTTCAATTTAAAATAATTGTTTTTATTGTAATTTAATTCTGTTATGGAAAGCTGAATTTTCAGCAGCCATTACTCCAGTCTTCAGTGTTACATGATCCTTCAGAAATTATATTATATTATATTATATTATATTATATTATATTATATTATATTATATTATATTATATTATATTATATTATATTATATTATATTATATTATATTATATTATATTATTATTATAATGTTTTTGTGGAAACTGTGATAATTTTTTTTTCAGGATTCTTTTATGAATAAAAAGTTCTAAAGCCTGGCATTAAAGTATTAATTTCTTACTGAGCCCAAACTTTTGAATGGTATATTCTTCTGTTTTATATATAATATATATTCTTGTGCTTTATATAAAAGCATGCATTTTGGCATTAACATTTCTTTATATATATATAGGGTGTTTTCAATAAGGACATTAAGAACTGATTGCAAAACAAGCATGCAAATTATTAAATGAATAAAATAATGAATGGTTTACTTTTTTGTCCCCCAAAAGTAGAAATGCTAATCTTGACAGAGTAGATTATTAATATTTCACTGCTATTATAATGGCAATGATGTCTTCCACAATACAACAACAAAGCCTTCATCACATACAAAGTATTATACCATTTTTTAATATATATATATTCAGACATTTATTTTACCCCAACAAAATATTTTTTTCCCTCAAATCTGTTTTCTGAGAAGAGAAAAAAAAACTTGAATTCATCACAACATGTTTCCTATCATCCAAAAAAAAAAAAAAAAAAACCCAAAGCAGAAAAAAAAATCCAATTAAATGAGAAATAAAGCCTATGGTTTGCTTTACGTCTTGTTTTAATGTTCTACAAAGAAATCCTATTTCCTTTTTGGCACCCAAAATGAGTTACCGATGCAATGAATTCAAAAAGGGTTGCCCCTGTCAATAAAAGGTCAGGTCTTTTGACGCAAGATAGGCTAATTACTTCAAAACATTCTCATCGTTAACGGACCTACCTGATACAAATGAGCGCCCACTTTATTGATTTCCCCCAGACAGCTGCTCATTTTGCAGTCTGAGCATGGAAAAGCAGAAAGCCATGTCAATATCGTTTCATGCAGAATACTTTCTTACTTCTCTCTAAGTGTTTGCCCACTTCTTGTTTAACTTTATCACGTTTATTCCAGACACTGGCACTAATTATCTTTTACTTTCATGCTTCAACAGGGAGAGAGCCTTTGAATTACTTGCTCAACTCTTGTCTGGCTTGGCCTATCAAGAGGCAAAAGCATACATAATTCATTTGCACAGATTTCCCTGCAACATCTCTGAGCCATCATCAGCTGTTCCCCAGTAACTGCAAAAATTACAGACAGAACTGTGTGGCGTTTCGAACACTGATCTAAAATACATCACAGTTGAAAATCCATAACCCAGATGATTATCCCCACTGTCAGTGTCATCAACTTCTATATCAAAAGGGAAGCAATAATCTTTCCTGCTTTAATAGATACAGATTAATTAGGAAATGAAATCCAGGTCCTTGAATGCATAAAAAGAATATATTCAAGCATTCGGTCATGCTATAACAAAACAGAGATCCTATTCAGTTCTGTGGATCAATAACATGGCCCAGCATTAAAGGGATAGTTCACCCAAAAATGAAAATTCTGTCATTAATTACTCACCCTTAATGGCGGAAGACGTAACTCGAGAGAGAAGAATTGTTAAATAAACTGTTGTTTTTGTTTTCTTTGCACTCAAAAAGTATTCTCGTAGCTTCGCAAAACTGAAGTTGAGCCACTGATGTCAGATGGACTGTTTTACCGATGTCCTTGCTACGTTTCTGAACTTGGGAACATTACAGTTGCGTTGCTGTCTTCCTTTAAGGCCCATTCAGAGCAAGGATGATAACTATAATGACAACTATAACTACACAGTTTTTATATTTATCATAATTTTATGGATATAGCAAAATCCACACCACAACTACAACAATAGTGACACAGTAAAATAATGTTTTCCAGCCAATGAACAATAAAAACATTGATAGCCAATCAGAATCAACCTGGGGGGTATTCCAAAAAGCAGGTTATGTGAAATACCCGGGTATGTTTGAGGATAAGCGAGCGGATAACCTCAGCTTTTTTAAAGAGCTTGAGCATTTAAAGGGGCAGACGATAAAACTGCAGCTTGTGCCTCGCAGTTTATAATAAACTTATAATATTGTCTGTTGGTGTAGACCAGGAGTGTCAAACTCAATTCCTGGAGGGCCGGAGACCTGCAGAGTTTTGTTCCAACCCTGCTCCAATACACATACCATGTAGTTTTTAAATAAGCACGAAGGACTTGATTAGTTGGATCAGGTGTGTTTAATTAGGGTTGAATCTAAACTCTGCGGTGCTCCGGCCCTCCAGGAATTGATTTTGACACCCCTGGTGTAGACACTAATAGTCATTGTTCTTGCTGTGAATGGGTCTGATTAATGGAACTGATTAAGGTCTATTCTTAATTGTAGCTGTCTGAGAACAATCCCAGCATGCATTAGTAATGCCGCACCCAAGGAATATCATGGATACACCAACCACACTAGACCCTTGTTGTCATGCAATCAGTGCACCTTTAAAAGCACCTTCTCTCCACTCAGTCAGTGTCTGGTCTCAATGTTACAAAAGTGACTCTTACCTGACTCTCCATGTATGGACTTACCTGTTCTCATGGATTTACCTTCATCGTTGATGCTTTCTTCTGAACCCATCCGTTCTCTTCCCTGCATAAGAGAAAAGACTCTTTACTATAGCTCTGTTTACTATTTGCTCGCCTATTGTCTGTCTTTGATCCTCCACTGCTGGTTATCCTGAATAAACTCTGAAGTATTGTGACTTGCCTTGGGGGTATTCCAGAAAGCAGGTTATGTGACATACCCGGGTATGTTTAAGGGTAAGTAAGTGTTCAAAAAACGGAGATAACTTTCAGGGTATGTATAGAAACGTATTCTCTGAACATAACCTGCTCCGGAGTAGGTTCTGTTTCAGGGTTAGTTTACTTCAGCGCTATCAGCACATGCGTGACCTATTGACGAGACTCCAATGGGCGTGACAGATTGCACACAGTATTATATATTATTACAATATAGTTATAGTAATATACAACATTATAGTTATATATATATAACTATATATTATAAAGCACTATTATAAGTAATATATAAGGTCATATTTAAGCCATGTCAATATTAATAAAGCACTATAATAACAAGATGTATGTATTCCAAGATATTTATTATATTTATTTTATTGTCATCTCACACATGGATCTGCACACATGGAACGTTTTTTGGGTTTTTTTGCAACAGGGCGTTTTCTACAATGTATTTCTATAATAAAAATACATTATCATATGTCTTATCAATAAACATCAAACAAACAATATAATTATTTTCTCAGTGATTAAACAAAGTTTGAAAAATGATTGCACCACCAATTTTCAATTCAATTCAAGTTTATTTGTATAGTGCTTTTCACGATACAAATCATTGCAAAGCAGCTTTACAGAAATTTAAGTTTCTACAATATATTTAGTAGTAGCTTATCAGTGGTGACTATCAGTTAATGTACATATGGCAGAAATGTACGGACAAATCAATTAAAGACGTAATCAAACAGACGATGAACACTATTAACAGCAATTATTATATGTTGTTCTCTCAATTAGGTGGTGATATGCACTAGGTATGTAAATAGCCATTGAACAAAAGAAGAAAGAAGCAGTATGGCGCGCTTTTTCTTAGTCCGTTTCCATAGTGACTTGTCGATTTGTGGCTCTGTTGAGAATGTCTTGTGTGTTAACTGTGAACATACTCTGAGTTGACTTAACGTACTCCCGTACATGTTTTTGGAACCAGCATACCTCAAGTAAGCAAGGTTTGGGTTAATCAACCGAGAGTCAGTGTATATGTGACTGTAAGTTAACCTTGCTTTCTGGAATACACCCCTGTTCTGTTCCCGTCTGTTTGATGACAAAGAACCGGTACTAACTTAATTTTTGTCAAGGAAAAAAATTTAAAAAGAAAGAACATATTAAATTAACTGTCAGTATTGTGTGTAAAAATTACTCAACATTATGTTGCACTCTTGTGGCCGTGATATTGGTTAATCAAATAATTTGTTCGTTTATTTGTTTGTTTAAAATGAGTGTCTTAGGCTATTTTCAATGATGCATGGCATTTACAAGCTTTACAGCTACTTAGAAAATGCAGATATTGGCTGATGAAAATGAAGTTGTTTTGATTTTTCTTCAGATTTTTAGTATGAATCACATTAAAGTGTTTTCCTGTTGCCCTTTAAGTCATTCTTTGAACTGTTGTACTTACTAGGTGATCTGTGTACCATTACAGTTATAATCAAAGACTAATAGTCAGAGGGTTTGCTTCTTCCCAGGCTCTGCCTTGTTTGTGTAAAGGGCCCCACTTTATATTAAGTGGCCTTAACTACTATGTACTTACATAAAAAATTAAGTACAATGTACTTATTGTGTTCATATTGTATTGCAAAACACTTTTGCTGCTATTAAGGTGGGATACGGGTAAGGTTAGGGACAGGTTTGTTGGTATGGGTAGGTTTAAGGGTGGGTTAAGGTGTAAGGAATGGGTCAACTGTGTAATTATAAATGTAATTACAGAAATTAATTACAGATGTAATTACATGCAGATATTTTTCAAATATAAGTACAATGTAAAAACATGTATGTACACAATAAGTGCATTGTACCAAATAATTAATTTAAATGTAAGTACATAGTTGTTAAGGCCACTTAATATAAAGTGGGGCCCAAACGAATACAGAAACAATCTGCAAATACAATGCAAACTAATACAGAAACATGCTGCAAATACTCACATTGCTGCTATTGAGTTGGGATATGGGTAAGGTTAGGGACAGGTTTGGTGGTGTGGGTAGGTTTAAGGGTGGGTTAAGGGGTAAGGGATGGGTCAACAGTGTAATTATAAATGTAATTACATAAATTAATTACAGATGTAATTACATGCAGGTGTTTTTAAAATATAAGTACAATGTAAAAACATGTATGTACACAATAAGTGCATTGTACCAAATTATTAATTTAAATGTAAGTACATAGTTGTTAAGGCCACTTAATATAAAGTGGGTCCGTGTAAAGTGTTGCTTTTCTGTTATATTCCTGGGTCTGAAAATCCAGAAAAGAAACCAAAGAGAATGTTGTTAAAACTTTCAAATCAATCAGGCAAAATAAAGAGAATTCAGGTTGCTGAGATTTGATGTAACATCTGTGCCAAAGGCTCTATCCGATGAGATATAATGCATTTCAGATGCATTTCCGCCTTATTTGTGCACTCAAGTGAGGCTACTTACCAAACTGCATATTCATGAAGACATACACAGAATCACCAAGGGACTGCAATCTGGAGACCATCACAGATCCGTATGTAGCATCGGAAAGAACACATTTTCCTGGATCAATGCATAAATAAGGCCATGATACCACTGGTGACTTGACTTAGATAATAGCTTGCCTAGACCACAAAATCTATGGCAATTGGATTTAATTATTTAGCTTATGTGAAACCGATTCGCATACTGCATGTACAAAAAAAGACAATATATTTTTAGTCGCAGACTGACTGTCTTTTGTGGTTTTACTCAAGATAATCACCTGTAGATTTTTTATGTTTTGTTACAAAAACAACAGAATAGAATTTCTGAGGATGAGTTATCCATCAATTTTGGGGCATCATCTCTCACATTTTGGAAAAGGAAATTGCATTTAGTTATCTACATTAAGCCATCCACCTTTCTTTCACTCTCTTATTGCACAAGGCACAAATCTCATTTTTCAAATCACCAAACACAGACACATTTAGAACAGACGTCAACACTAATATCGTTTTCTCTTCATAGTGATTAGATATATTCTTTCTCGTGGCCTTTTTACGTTTTTATTACAATGGAGACATCCTTCTCGGACAAAAAAAAAAAGTTGATTCAGAAAGCAGCTGTCTTTAAGTGCTACAATTTCTCAAGGTCTAATTGGTGTACTAAACCCAAACCTGCCTTGATCACTCATCCAGATATAGGCCTATTGAGACTAACATGGTCTCTAAACAGTGTCAGTCAAGCCAGACCCTCACTTACTCAGAGGATCTTGTAAATTACATCCCTACCAGTGTTGAAAACAAAGCTAAAGCTGCTCGGCAAGAGAATATAGATAGTAATTGTGCCCCCTGGGCTTTAAGAAACCCTGAATCTATATATAGCAAACTGCACTGAATTATGAAAGGCTTCAAACACAGTATCACTCCCACAGAAAGACGGGAGCAAGACTTAAGGATGGAAAATGAGTGTTTTATGTCATTGAACACAGATGATTAGATATTGTAAATTAGACTATTTGTTTTTAAGTACAAACTTCAGTCCTCCTATAGAGTTTCAGGCAATTTATGTTGACATTGATGACACATGGCATTTGATCTTTCCATTTTAACTGGCTGAAATGCCAGTATGCGACCACATGGGCACAATTTGTCAATAACTACAGAAAATGTCCATGACTTCTCAACACAAAATTCCAGGCATTGACAGGCATTCAATATCACAGTTAACAGCTGTTTTAGTGGGTTGCCTGCGGGGAAACACTGTAGGCCACACATCCTAAAGTGTAGTGACTTCATCCAAGCACTCGCTCATTTCTATTCAACCAAGATAATACTCTTTGACTGCTGAATATGAAGCCTGACTCTTGAGGGATTTCTGAAACATTTAGGGTGACTATTACATCCAAATCCATTGCCCACTCACAACAAAATGAGTTTCAGTTCTAGTTACACTTAGGGCCTTAGTATGATAGATGACTGTATTTGAAATATTATTCAGAAGGAAAGTAGGAATACTACTAATTATGGAAACAAGCAGAGGTCCGAAATGTATTGAGAAATTGTAATATAGTTCAAGTACAGATACTATGTCAAAATGTTTACTCGATTAAAAGATATACCTAGCCAAAGTCAAAGAGTCAAAGTAAAAAAAAAAAAAAAACTCCACATTTAATTGTACTTCAGTAATTAAAAGTATAAAGTGCACTTTTCTTATCTTTTAAAGTTTGATTTTTTTTTTTTTTTGAGTCAAGAGAGAGTAGAGATTTTCTCGATGTTTTTGATGTCAACAAACTAAGGAAACCTGTTCAAAATTACTTTTAAAAATACAGTGTTTTCATTGTTCTGTCTATAGGATGCAAATGTCAAACTGAAAGCAATATCCTGAAATCTGTTACCGGAATATTTTCAGCTAAAATTAGCAGCAGATGATTTTACAGGGTTTTGACATTATAGTGATTTTCATAATATAGTGATTTTTAGACTAATAATCAGGACTGATCATAAACTTAAGTTCATTCATCATCTACTGAGATGGTTATTATAAAAATGCAGGCAAGTGAATAAGAACATAAATTTTACTCTGTTCCATGTATAAACCCTCAGTTGGCTTTGGAAGTCATTTAATACAGTTCATGACTTGTATGGACTACTTGTTTTGTCATTTTTGGAACTTGAAAGACCCTCATCCTCATCCACCAAGTCATGCAGGTTTGGAATGACAATTCATTCATTAATTCATTCATTTTTGGAGCCTTAGCAGTATTTACACTAAAATAAATTGCACTGACCGTTTAAAATTATTGGAGGTTAAACTTATGTGACCAATCAATCTGCTTGTTAGCCACATTAGGGTAAAGAAAAGTACTATTATTATTATATTTTTTTTTCAAATCATTAAGAAAAGATTAAAGTCAAAATTACTTACAATGTGTAATTTTTAAGTGATCATAAATTGTAATGGAGTAAAAATGTAAAATGTGTAAAAAGTATTTGGTTGTAACAGAACTCAAGCAAAGTACAGATATCTCCCAAAAATATATAAGTATAGTAGTGAAGTATTGTTACTCAAATGGAAACGTCTCGGTTACGTATGGTAACCCTCGTTCCCTGAAGGAGGGAACGGAGACGTCACGTGGGATGACCGACGAATTGGGATCTCGCTTAGAGAGACCAATCTACTTTGAGTGTAAACTAAACGAGCCAATGCACATTGGCATGCGATTATTGCATCCAGCTGCTGCTGATCACAGCGTGAGTATAAGTAGGCAGCAGATGCAGCGCATATTCAGGTTTTCACTGAGGAGCCGAG
>NW_015634463.1:935843-944444 GCF_001515625.1 Sinocyclocheilus rhinocerous
CGCTTAGAGAGACCAATCCACTTTGAGTGTAAACTAAACGAGCCAGTGCACATTGGCACGCGATTATTGCATCCAGCTGTCGCTGATCACAGCATGAGTATAAGTAGGCAGCTGGTGCAGCGCATATTCAGGTTTTTGCTGAGGAGCCGAGCCGGTAACCCGGTCGCTCAGCGGTGGTACAGAAGCTATGACGACGGGATATGACGTCTCCGTTCCCTCCTTCAGGGAACGAGGGTTACCATACGTAACATTTCTACATCGCAACTGACCGCTCCACCGGAGGGACTTCCGTATACCCCCGTGCTGCCCCGTCATCAAGGGTGGTGAGGGAGTACGAACCACTGGGGCTGTTTCTGGCAGTGAAAGGTGCCGTCCACGACCCAGTGAGCTCATCATGCACCTCCGGGAAGAAAGGCACCAGAGTGGGGCCCTGAGAACCAGCGCGAGCCACTCCGAGAAACCAATCATACAGCCTCGAGGGTTCGGGACGAGGTGGAGGTTTCCACTCGAGCCCCGACGCGGCCCGGGAAAGCATAGCCATCATTTCCGGATACGAATCCGGCAAAGCTGGCCACCCAGAGGAAGGAGGAGCCCTCGGAGGTTGGTTCCTCGGAGGGGAATTCCTCACCGCCAGGGGGAACCCTAGATCTGGGCAGCGGCACGGGCACCCCGCCCCTTTGCATGAAACAAAGTCTGGTCCGCAACTCCGAGACGATCATTTTCCCGCAATGGGAGCATGACTCGTCCACGAAAGCCACCTCTGCGTGCTTAATGCCCAGACACGAGAGGCAGCGATCGTGACCATCAACCAGAGCCAGGTAATGACCGCATCCAGAAACGCTCGGGTGATACGTTGTCTATAGCAAGACCCACATCGTCTTGTGTGCAACCCACTCGACACGGGAAGAACCACCGCCGCTGAAGCGCCGTACCACCAGCACGAGAGCTTCCTAAGAGCGTGCTTGTACTCGAACTCGTAGTTGCACTGAAGCAGAAGATCAGGAGCAGAACGATGAGACCGCTCGTCTCTGAAGCAAAAAGCTGAATATGCGCTGCACCAGCTGCCTACTTATACTCACCTAATCCTAATTGAAAAATGAACTATTATAGACAACATATCTCAAAATGATAAATGTCAGGCAATCTGATGAGAAGCATGTCAGCACAGTCTTCTCATGTTAGCCCATCTAGAAAGCATAACAATAATCTTTCATTCATTTGATTTTTTTCTTTCTTTTTTGGCAGATACCCAGAAGCCAAAGTAATAGAATGTCTTGTCTATTATAGAAAAAGTTTTGATAACCGCAGATAACCACTGGTTAAGACTCCCATTTGCTTTTGAAATAAAATGATTGTTTAAGCTCACAGGTGCCTGACTTCCACTGAATAAATTAATCATGATGCTAGAGTTGTGACGTGTAATTTTTATAACTTAATTTATCAGCTGTTCCTGTTAGGCAATACAAAAACCTTTCATCCCTGAAGAAAGCAATGCTCCTTTGTAATATTTTGTAAATACAAGTTCATTACTTGATCTGAGCTCATACTAATTATATATAAATAATATATCACTTATAAAGTATTATAATGTGTTAATTAATGACATTTTCTTTATGTTACGTTTTTTAAAGAAGACTCCTATGCTCACCAAGGCTGCATTTTTTTGGTTACACTTTATTCTGATAGTCCACTTTAGACATTCTACTAAATATAAGTAACTTTGTAACTACATGTCAACTACATGTCAACTAATTCTCATTAATTTGCAACTACATGTCTACTAACTCTCAGAGTAGACTGTTAGGGTTAGTAGAATAAGTTGACATATACTTGCAAAGTGTCTCATAGTCAGTATGTTGTATGTTGTGGACCCATCAAAATAAAGTGTTCGAAGATATTTAGCAGACTAATATTTAGTTTACTAATACTCTAATGGCTGCTAGTTGACATGTAGTTGCAAAGTTACTTACTGTTAGTAGAATGTCTAAAGTGGACTATCGAAATAAAGTGTTAGCCAGTTTTTTTTATTGTAGCTATATTAAATATTGCAATATTATTACAATTTAAAATAACTATTTTTTCAATAAAATGTAATGTAGTGATGCAAAGCTGAATTTTCAGCATCATTACTCCAGTATTCAGTGTCACATGATTCTTCAGAAATCATTCTAATACTGATTTGATGCTCAAGAAACATTTCTTGTGTTGAAAACAGTTGTGTCATTTAATATTTTTGTGAACACATGATATGAAGTTTTGCTTCAGGATTTTTTTTGATAAATAGTAAGTTCAACAGCATTCATTTTTTTAAACGGAAATATATTGTCTCCTTTGATCAATGTAATGTATCTCTGCTGAAAAGAAGTATTAATTATTTTAAAATATATATTTTCGAACGGTGGTGTACAGTAGATGAAGTAGCAAAACATCTAATAAATATTGCATATATGGCAATACTGCATGCATATGGTAATGAGTCACCTGTGAAATTGTGTAAAACCTCATATAAATTCATGGAATAATTTCTTTGGTTTTTAGATACTCCCACATCGAAAGATATTATCAGTTAGTGGTTTGTTCAAGTCAAAATATACACTGTGAACAGCAGAATGATACATGGGACAAGAATCATATCAAGTCACTCCTATTAAGATGTAGGCTATATACCAGGGGTGGCGAACTCCAGTCCTGGAGAGCCGCAGCCCTGCAGAGTTCAGCTCCAACCCTAATTAAAACTCACCTGACTGTAGCTTCCTAATAACCTTTCAGACCTTGATTAGCTTGTTCAGGTGTGTTTGATTAGGGTTGAAGCAAAACTCTGCAGGGCTGCGGCTCTCCAGGACCAACGTTCGCCACCCCTGCTATATACAGTAGGTGTTCAGGATCAGCGGATCCTGGGATTCCCTGATTATGCTTCAAAAGCCACTATGTCACAAAAGATGTGTGACATAGATAGCTATATAGATAAATATCCAAGTGAAACGTTTCATGAATTTAAATCTAAACCTTTAACTGGAAGACATTTTTTAAGTAGCTAGATCAGTCACAATCCTTTTGTGTGTCTTTCCTGCTGTTATCCATCATGAAGGATGTGTTAGACACTTTGCCAAAAGTCTTGTCTTTGGACTCCTGCTGGCAGCTGAACACTCACTCCTCAGGTGAGACTGCACTTGTCATGAGAATGGCAGCAGCTGAGAGATTACTTTCCCGGAGATGTTGGAAGGCCTGCCGCTTTTCTGAATAGGCTGCCAGGCCATGTGAACAGCAAACGGGGGGCATCGTGGCCTCAATGTGTGACAAACCCAGCTCTCCCCTCTCTAGGACCCCCATGGACCTGACTACAGCGATGTGCCAAACCATGCCTTCAGCATCTTTAGAAAGATTAATGACCATGTGCTCTAAAAAGACTCCCCAGCCTCCACCTGGGCTCCTTAAGCAACCCTGAGGGGTATTCAGTCAGAACTAGAAATGCTAAGTGGATGTGCTGGACTCTGTGGGGCTTAAATTTAGTCATCATTTATTGAAATTAAAAGCCAGCGTGAAGGTGATGAACTCTGATCTGCTTTAGTGAGATGTTAAAGAAAAGCCTTAAAAAATGAAATCATACTTGTTTACCTGAACCTCTATGATTCTGGCACAGGGATGAACAGACTATGTAGACCAAGGGTCTTCAACAGGGGGTCCGCGACCCCTAGGTGGTCGGCAGCGGTACTGTTTTTAATGTTTTGTTAAAAGAAAATTAATACATGGGTAAAAAGAAACATCACAAAGTCAGTTTTAAATATAAGCACCCTCAAACGAAAGCAAGAGCACCCTCAGTCATTACTGTAATGATATAATATTATTGGCGAAACTGATTTAGCAAACGCTCCAATTAGTTTTTCAGTTTGAGCTCTGGAGAATGTGAAATGTTCCTATTAACAGCGTGTTTTTGCAGCGGTGAGAGTTGCAGCAAATCACAGACATGTTTGTTGATCTCTTGAACGCAATGGCCAATCAGAGATGTTTAAGTTAGAATCCACTCACCGCTCCAAATGCCTGAGGTTTTGTTCAGTGCTGATTAATCCTCTCTCATTAACAAACAACCACATGACGTATGTAAGAGATTCATTTTGCAGTGTAGACAACTTTATTGATTTTAAAGGAAAGTTGTGAGATCGCGAACTGAGATGAGTGACAGCATTTTAGTGATTGGTATGTGAGTGGACTTTCGCACTTTCGAGGCTATATAGCTATAATCCGTTGAATAAAAGTATTGTTTTTCATGCTGCTAAGAGGACTGACAGCCAATTACACGCTGCAGAGTTTTGGAAGTGACATCATATAAATGCGTGATTTACTCTGAAGCTGCAATTGAAATAGTGATACAAGCATGGGACCAAAATATGGAATGTCAAAATAGATAGGCCTACGCGCAATGTAAATGCAGACTGATACATAACTAGAAAAAAAATTGTATCAATTAATTCCATTCCAATTATTCGTAAAAGTAATACTTTGTAAATATTCTTAAATGTCTCACTGTAGCTACATTGCTATTCTTGTTATGGTGGAGCCATTGTTTGCACATTACATCTGCATTTTATTAGAAATCCAAATTTCAGATACTTAGTTATTTGATTCTTAATTGTCCATCTCACAGTAAAATTAAAATGTTATGTTTTAGTAAACTTGAAGCTAAATTTTAAGTAAATATTTATTTGTCCTTGACTGCAATTCGATTAAAATAATTTATAGCAACTTAAAATAACTGATGAATTGTGTTTTTTTTATCTCAGCATGTTGTTTGTTATGATGCATAAATCTAATTTTTGACAATAAAATGTAATACAAGCAGTGATGCATGTGCAACAATAATACTGTGCATACTTTTGATCTACTGTCTTAACATAATCTATACATATATCATAATATAATTTATTCTTAATCATAATATGGTTAGTTTCTATTAATATCGAAGGCTATGCTTGACACATGGCCTATAGGGGTCCTTATCCTGAAAAACGTTGAAGACCCCTGATGTAGACAATATATATGCTTGCTTCACACACACACACACACACACACACACACACACACACATATGCATATGTATCTGGTTTAGTCATGAAACTCTAGATGGTGTGGGCTGATAGTTCCTTTATGCAATCTGCTGGCAACAGACCATGGACAGACATTTTTGGGTGGCAGGTGCTCAAGTGAAAATTATGGAAGCTTGTCAGGATAAAAAATATCTCACAATTCTGACTTTTTTTCTCAGAATTGAGAAATTAGAAGAATCTTGAAAAGAATTGTGAGATAAAAATTCACATTTACCTTTATATGTTTAATTCTGTGGTGGAAACAAAAAAAAAATCTGAGAATTCAGAGATAAAAGAAAGTCAAATTGCAATTTTTTTCTCAGAGTTGTGAGTTTATATCTCGCACTTCAACCGATACTTTCAAACTGGCAGGATAATTCTTTAACAAAGAACGCTGTCCTTATGAATGGCTGATTAAATCATTGACAAAAAAATTGAAAATTTTGAATCATTCAAGAATGAAACACCACTCTGTGTTATGGGAGATGCAGCTATTCTGCTTTGACTTGAAGTCTTGAAGACTTTTGACTTTCCATTGGCGGAACAGAGCAAAATTAGACCAAACTGACAATGTTGTGTCTGAAAATTGTCTATTAATAATTAACTTATTGTGTATTGAACTGTTGTATAAAATGAATGTCACATTTACAACCAAGCCATTTGTCAAAATAGCACTCTTGCTTAACTATATTATTTTAACACAAAAAACAAGAGCTGATACAAGGGCAATCCATATTTTGAATTTTGGGGCCGCTTTTATTAATTGTGGTGGCATTTCTGACCTTGCATGATGCTATTTTATGCCATAATGAAAATCTTATAATGAAAATCTTACTAACCCAATTTGAATGGTAGTATATGTGCATCATATACCATCATGCCTATATATACATATACAGAACTAAAAAAAAATTATTAACATTACAAAAATATAGCAAACATGATTTGGAACGAATTCACAAAATTTAAACCATCCTTGTTTTTTACAGGACTCTTTGACTTTGACAACACACAGTTTAGAGATTATGTATTAGATTTGTAAAATCTACAGTAAATATGCAAATATTATATCAAAGTCTGAGATGCATAGCACATAAAAAAACACAGAGTTACAGATATTGAAACAAAAACAATGATAATAAATCTGATCTCCCCCTAAACTTTTGCACTCTGGCGTAATCTTTGCAAACAACAGATAAACCATGTAGGCAAATTTTGATAGTTTGGTTACTAAAAACATTTCATTCTTGTCTTTACCAAGACTCTAGATGATTTCCTCTTGCTTGACAGGTTATAGATTAAATAAAGACATCCCAGAATTACACCGTGTACCATCTGTCAGTCTCCTGCTATTGTGTCCTTGTTTCAAACTTCTAATTTAGGTGTTGTCCACCTAGAGACCATGTTTGCTGATGCCATGCACCAATCCACACCTGTCCCACGCACAGATTAATTAAAGGATAGGAGTAATTGGTCCACTGTTGAGGATCCCAAATTTTGTGAGCTGTCAAACAACCAACATATTAAAAGGGAGCATCTACTGAGTATTTGGAACTGAAGCCCGTCTAACCAATAGTAATTATGTAATTTGGCTGATGCTACAACTGACCTAGAATGAGAAACAATTATTGTGTTGATATGACATGATAAGTGCAATGATTTTTGGAATGAATTTTGTTTAACCTTTATATTTAGCTTAATTCAAGGAGGTCTATAATACCGTGAGCTATCCATTCCTATGGTGTAGTTACAGCATCCCACCAGCAGGGACTAACCAGATCATGCTAACAAGCTAACCCCTGGTCCTTTAGTGCTATCAGGCTGTGATTTACCCAAATTAAAGGATATGTTGCTGGACCACATGGTTGTTGGTCTTGGAACAACATTGCTATGAACCGATCAGATTATAGGTTTGGTATTTGTCTGAAACATCTTTACCAACCAATCATTTCCCTTTTTCTTTTTCTCCTTTTCTCCTCAAAAAATGTCTAGTTGTTTGTTTTTTGTTTTTTATTTAATATGTTGCATTTATATCTTTTTATACCTCCTCCTTTGCCCCTGCTTTACAAGTTTGATTAGATTGTATCTGTTATTTAGTGGCGGAGTTAAATTAATTTGATTATACAATAATAATAATAATGATAATAATAATAGATCACTGTGAAATAAAAATAAAAATTGTACATTAAACAAAATCAATTTTGGAGGATTTTTGATCTGTCCAAATGTTAGAAGCCAAAGCTGTTTTTCACATTAAAAAAGATTGATGGATTTTTTTCACATTCAATTAATTAAAGGTATTTGCACATGTTTATATACAATAAAGCCACTGAATTGTGATAGAGGTCACAGAGTCTTTGCTATTGCATATGTTCTGAAAGAGATTAGATCCAGACACACACTTGATTATTTTGGAAATGTGCAGCTGTAGGAATAAGCATTAATGCCTGCTGCACATTTGCAGTCTTGGGAGCCAGGAGCTTCATCAGAAAAACCTCTTTGCAATTTACAGGCTCTTCACGGGCAGAAACCTATTTGAACGTAACTCTAGCAACCTAATGTCTGTGAAGCAATGAATATTCAGGCTCATGCTCCACTTCCCATTCTTTCTGGCGGGAGAAGGCCTTATAGCTCTGAGTTTGCAAAGCCACTCATTACTAGTGTTGCGTAGCCAGACTTATGGCTGCACACTTAGACAGGAAGAGACTGTTTAAACAACATATAAAGCAAACAACTACAGTTTGTTTAAATTGTATCTGTTGCTTAAGGGGAAACATTAACTGATATATTATATTATATTTAGTGCTGGGCAACTATTAAATTTTTTATCACGATTAATCGCATGATTTTTCTGTGATTAATCGCATTGTTATGCACAAAATTCAATAATGAATTCAAAAGTAGTGTATTGTGCACTTTTTTCATTTAAAAGTACTGCTATATGAACAAAAGTGCAATAACAGTTGGTTTGCAAACGCTTTAAACAAATAAGGAGCTTTTTTACAGCAGTATTCCTTTTACATAGTAGCAGTTAAAATATTTCTTGTAAATCTCAACTTATAACATTAATGTAATCAAATTAAATATAAAAACAAAGCTATTTGCCACTGCCAGGGCATTAACGTTTTTAAAGAAAATATTTTATAGTTTGTTATAGAAAAACAAGTTATGCGCAAGCAACGTACGCTATTCTGTGTAAAAATAACTTATTATACGTAATAATAATAACAACGTATACAAGAAAACGTATCCTTGTGTCGCGGCTGACACAGAATAGCGTACGCTGCTTGCGTTCAGTGGTTATTCTCCAAAATGGCGCGACGGTGATGCGGAGAGACACAGAGGAGACGGATTGTTGAATAAAGTCGTTATTTTTGTTTTCTTCGTGTACAAAAAATATTCTCGTCGCTTCATAACATTACGGTTGAACCACTGATGGCAGATAGACTATTCTGACGATGTCTTTCATACTTCTCTGGACACTGACAGTGTAATTTACTTGGCAGTCAATGGGACAGTC
>NW_015634463.1:944848-945738 GCF_001515625.1 Sinocyclocheilus rhinocerous
GAGGGCCGTGTGTTACCGCGTCCCAAACGACTCAAAATAATAAACCACAAAGTTAACAAAACGATGCACTCCACTGTGCTGAGCGAGAGCGCTTCTCTGCTGCCTTCACGTGCTATCGGAAACTTCCTATTTCCCACATATGAAGTCGTGAGCACTTCATGTGAGTGCTGCGCTGCTGCAGTCTTGGCCCTCACCAAATTCTCTCATTGGTATCTTGAGACGTGTGATGACACCCATCCCAAGCCAGTACTGAGCAACATCCCACCCCGCCTGTGACCCATGGTTTGTCTGTATGTGTATTCAGAGCCAGTGAGCAACGGACTTTCACAATAATAAAAATCTGCGTTAGCGCGCAATAAAATAATTGTCGGCGTTAATCAATTAATGCGTTAACACGACAATAACGCGTTAACTTGCCCAGCCCTGATTATATTATATTATATTATATTATATTATATTATATTATATTATATTATTAGAGCATTATGGAATAAAGAAAACAAATTGTGCAGGAAATATATAGTGGATTATAATAATAATAAAAATTCCTTACATTATATAGCGCTTTTCTGGGCACTCAAAGCGCTTTACATAGAAGGGGGGAATCTCCTCAACCACCACCAGTGTGCAGCATCCACCTGGATGATGCGACGGCATCCATAGTGCGCCAGAACGCCCACCATACACCAGCTTATTGGTGGAGAGGAGACAGAGTGAAGAAGCTAATCAGCAGATATGGGGATGGAGGCCATGATGGTCAGAGGCCAATGGGCGAATTTGGCCAGGATAAGTCAGACTAACTGAAATAAGCCTGGCTTATTTGGTAAACTTGTTTTATAGTCTCACATCCAGATACTGACCAGGCTCAACCCTGCTTAGCTTCAGTGGGC
>NW_015634464.1:0-6556 GCF_001515625.1 Sinocyclocheilus rhinocerous
GCGCACGTTTCACATGTGATTTTCACGTTTTCACATGAAATTTCAAATGCGCAGTATCTCATGTATATGTGACCACATGTGTTTTTGCACATGCGAAATTCATGTGGTTTTTCTGTAAGGGGAAGCAGCAATTGATATTGGTTCGCATCCATTCGCTCAATCAACATCACTCTAAATATATATATTAAAAAAATCACACAAACGAACATACAAAAGCACAAAATCGCTCGGGTGAATTTAGATTCAGCTAAACACTTATCGTCAGTTAGCAACAACTTTAACATCAAGACACACTTTTAAAAATGTCTCCCCAAGCCTACTATTAACAGGAATCGTCTCGGGTTATTACTGTAACCCTTGTTCCCCGAGAAAGGGAACGAGACACCGCATCAGTAACGACACTAGGGGAACCTCCTCAGCGTAGCGTGTCTGAAGCATGAATGAATCTATTCCAATCCTGATTGGTGTAGAGTCATGACGTAACATGTGACGGCATAGTCAGAAGCTACAAAGGGACGCCGGCACACAACAGAGTCAACTTTTGCGATGAAGCAAGCAGCTCCCAGGCAAGGAGAGGTGGGGCAAAGAGACGCAGTGTCTCGTTCCCTTTCTCGGGGAACAAGGGTTACAGTGGACAACCCAGCCGCATCACAGATCTCCTGCAACGGGACTCCTGACAGGAGGGGCCCTAAAGGACGCCATGCCTCTAGTAGAGTGGGCCCTCAATGCCACAGGTGAAGGCAAACCGCGTACCTGATAGGCCAAGGCAATATCCTGAACAATCCAATTACTAATTGTCTGCTTGGAAGCAGGAAGGCCCTTCTTGGGTGATCCAAAGCACACCAACAACTGTTCTGACCTCCTCCAATGAGAGGACTTCTGAATAAAGATGTTCAATGCTCTGACAGGGCAGAGCAGATGAAGCCTCTCTTCTTCCGCCGACACATGAGGCGGAGGATGGAAGGCCTGAAGAACCACCGGCCGTGCCCTATTAGATGGCACCTTGGGCACATAGCCAGGCCTAGGGTGTAAAATGGCCTTAACTCCTCCTGGGGCAAACTCCAGGCAAGTCAGCGAAATAACCAAGGCCTGGAGATTCCCCACTCTCTTGAGCGAAGTAATTGCCAGGAGGAAGACCATCTTAAAGGTCAGGTTATTTGCCGTAGCTGACTCGAGAGGCTCGAAGGGGGCAAGTGACAGCCCTTCAAGGACCACAGCCAGATCCCAAGTTGGGACTCTGGAACGAGTCGCAGGCCTCATCCTCCATGCACCACGGAGGAAACGCACGATCAGCTGGTGCCTCCCCAGAGGCCCAGCACGTAAAGGAGCGTGGAAAGCCGCAATGGCAGCCACGTACACCTTTAGTGTGGACGGGGTAAGACCAGCAGAGAAGCGATCTTGGAGGAACTCCAGCACTGAAGCCACCGGGCAGTTAACTGGGTCCAACCCACGCTCTCTACACCACGTGGAAAACACATTCCACTTTAGGCCGTACAATCTCCTCGTTGAGGGAGCCCTGGAACTGAGTATGGTCTCGATCAGTCCAGCCGACAAGCCAGCCTCTAGGTACTGAGCCCCCTCAGGGGCCAGACCCACAGTTTCCACAGCTCTGGCCGAGGGTGAAATATCTCGCCCCCTGCCTGAGACAGCAGGTCCCTCCTCAGAGTGATCTGAGTGACATGATATCTGAGAAGCACACCCGGGCCGGACAGAACGGGGCTACCAGCAATAGACTGACCCCTTCTTTCCGGACCCTCTCCAGAACTCCCGTGAGCAGAGCGATCGGGGGAAAAGCATACAGGCGTAGTCTCGGCCACGTCTGTACCATGGCGTCCAACCCCAGCGGGGCTGGATGCGTGAGAGAAAACCACAGTGGACAGTGGGTCGTCTCTCGAGACGCGAACAAATCCACTTCCACTGGGCCGAACCTCTCGCATATCGACTTCACCACCTCTGGGTGAAGTCTCCATTCCCCGGGCCTCAACCCCTGCCTCGATAGGACGTCTGCTCCCTGATTCTGGTCCCCAGGGACATACATTGCTCTGAGAGACGACAGTTTCCCCTTGGACCACAGGAGGTTCTGATGCGCCAATTTGCACAGAGGGCGCGACCTCAGACCCCCCTGATGATTCAAATACGAGACATATGAGACCACTGACATATTGTCTGCTCGTATTAGGACATGGTGACCGCTGAGATCTGGGAGAAAGCTCCTCAGAGCCATGTAAACCGCTAGCATTTCTAGGCAATTTATGTGCCATGAGGAATGCTGGCCCTGCCACAGACCTCTCGCAAAGCGGCCGTCCATGACCGCGCCCCAACCCGTAAGGGATGAGTCTGTCGAAACGAGCTTTCGGCGACATGACACTCCCAATACTGGGCCTCGGGACAGAAACCAAGGTTTCCTCCATATGCACAAAGGCATCGGCGCGTGACCCTGATCATACGGAATGGATTCCCTCTCGAGGAAAACCCCTTGGTTTTCAACCACCAGTGTAGGGGTCTCATGTACAGAAGGCCAAAAGGTATTACGTTGGACGCTGCTGCCATGAGCCCCAGCAGTCTTTGGAACTGCTTTACAGTGATAGCGTGGCCTAGCCCTATCCTGGAAACCATCGCCAGGATGGACTCGATACGAGCGGGAGACAATTGTGCCCACATCATTGTCGAGTCCCATACCACCCCCAGGAACATTGTTCTCTGGGTGGGCAACAACACGCTCTTTTCCGTGTTAAGTCTCAACCCCAAGCTCTGAATGTGGCCAGGACGACATCTCGATGCCGAACCGCCATCTCTCGAGACTGGGCCAGTATAAGCCAGTCGTCGATATAATTCAGCACACGGATGCCCTGAAGCCTCAGTGGCACTAGAGCTGCATCCATGCACTTGGTGAAAGTGCGAGGGGAGAGAGCTAGGCCAAACGGAAGAACCCGATATTGGAAATCTAAAATTGGACGCAATCCCCCATCCTTCTTGGGAACTATGAAATACCCGCTGTAGAACCCGGACTCCCTGTCTGGCGGAGGAACACTTTCTATGGCCTCGTTTACCAACAGGGAGTGAACTTCCTGTTCCATCACCCGACCCTGCTCGGGGTGCACCACAGTCCAGACCACCCCATTGAACTTCGGGGGGCGGTAACCGAACTGCAGCCTGTACCCTCTTTCTACTGTACGCAGGACCCATGGAGATATATTCGGAAGACATTGCCATGCACCGATATAATCTACTAAGGGAATCAGCCTCTCGAGGCTGACCTCGGGTGTTTCTCGAGTATCGTTTACGATCCCCTGAAGCGGAACACCGGCAGGAAAAGATTGAAAATGATTTTCTATGTGCGGACGCTGTCACTGCCAGGCCGCAAGCCCTCGGGGCGGACACTGCAGCGTGCATTCGCCGGAAATCGATGTGGCCAGAAGCGTACTGGACTACGGGATTCCAACAACAATTCCCTGAGGGTTCCGAGGTGGAAACGACCTTGATCGCTCCTCCCCGGGGGGGGAAACCCTCAGAGGCCCTGTGAAAGCTAGGACCTCTTTCCCGTAGCCTTCCTCGCCTGAAGGACGGTCCTCAAATCGACCTTCGGCTCGGCGGGCTTTGGGCGAGAGCTTCGCCTCTGTTGCCAAGATCCCTGAGGAGGGGCTCTAGAAGCGACACTCTCCTTTTGTACCTGCCGGTACGAGGAGCTTGATGACGGCTGGGGCCGTCCACTTGGAGCAGCTTTCTTAGATTTAGAGCGGCGAGGGAGATACTGCTTAAAAGCCGGCTCGGCGGGCTTCGGGCGAGAGCGTCGCCTTTGTAGCCAAGATCCCTGAGGAGGGGCTCTAGAAGCGACACTCTCCTTTTGTACCTGCCGGTATGAGGAGCTTGATTACGGCTGGGGCCGTCCACTTGGAGCAGCCTTCTTAGATTTAGAGCAGCGAGGGAGACTGCTTTTTCGTCTCCTGAAACCTGTCGACGACTATATTGACTGCATCACTGAACAGGCCAGAATGCGATATCGGGGCATCTAGGAGAAAGGCCCTGTCCTTTTCCTTCATCCCCGATAAATTTAGCCACAAATGTCTCTCCGTGGCCGCCATAGCTGCCATGGAGCGGCCGATGGCACAGGCCGTCTCCTTGGTAACACGGAGAGACAAATCTGCTAAATCACCCTGAGTTGGTCCCTCGAGACCTGTGCTGCAGGAAGCGCTCATCCAATTTACTTGTCACTTGCACGTCCTGCCTTCCTTGTGGCCAGTTAATATTAAATTTGGCCACAGCACGAGTTAACACATCGACCAGCTCCTCATGTACGTGTGAATGCAGTGGCGAATGCAGTGAGCTCTCTGCAATTTCACCCGCCTTCCTCAGAATCAGACAGCTCAAACATCGGGTTCTCCTCCCGTGTGGAAGAAGCCGCGTGGCTTCCGCACGGGGACTGAGAAGCTCGGAAGTGTCAGACGAGGACTGAGAATGGCCGCAGCAGTCTCGAGCCCTCCTGACAGATCCATCTGTGAGCCCCACGATCTAAACCCCCGTGCCGCCTCGGCGGACGCGGGACCCGAACCGCGGGGTGCGTGAGCCTGGCCGGCCTCATCGAACACAGCCAGGCGGGAGCGCAGCACCAAATAAGACACACAACGACACGGAGCGCTTGCTGAAGAGCAAAAAGCTGACTCTGTTGTGTGCCGGCGTCCCTTTGTAGCTTCCGACTATGCCGTCACATGTTACGTCATGACGCAACACCAATCAGGATTGGAATAGTTTCATTCATGCTTCAGACGCGCTATGCTGAGGGGGTTCCCCTAGTTACCGACGCAGTGTGAGTTCCCTCGAGGGGGAACTCCTCCGGTTTGGTTTGAGGGTAAATACAATCAGTAACTGAGGCACAAGCTAATAGCAGTTGTGTTTGAATGAAACGAGTGAGAGCGCGGTGGTGTGATACGAGAGAAGTGAAAGAAACGCCGGACTCAAATACCGTATGACTGAGTGTTATTCTGCGTTGCTAATGACAACACACCTAATGAATAACACACCTCAGAATGTCACGACTGACCAATCAGATTTGAGTATTCCAGGTAGCTGTGCAATAATTTCAGTTATTTACTGAGACCAATACAAACATGTTTAAACTAGAGGACAAACAGCTTTAACCAGTGGAACATTTAACTGAAAACTTTTCGTTTTAAGGCAAAATCTAATTTGTATTTGTTCCTTGACATTTATTATATTTGTCGTACACTCGTTATGTGTTTCACTTTATATTGACTCAATAGAGACACAAACAGAATGGAATTCATGTTATAAATGTATTATATTTAAAACACAAACCACCAGAAGTCCCTGATGGAGTTCAGTCGCAAGAAATACCTGATAGAGTTCAATCACCAAAAGCTGATAAATGCTGTATATCATAATTTGAAGTGGTCGCAGATGTTTAAATGTGATTGTCAAGTGCAACACTTAAATCTATCAAAAGATATAAAACAAATCTACAATGTGTGAAATGTCCATGTTACTTAAAACATTTACATGATCTCTCTTACATTTTATACACATTGTTATTCTATTTAGTTGCATGAATAAATGCTGTTGTGATAGCTGCAAATGTCACAATAGCTGATCGTGTCGTTTGCTGAAGTCTGTTGATGTAACGGAATCAAAAATACAATATAGATTATAATTAATCATACTGTTGCATTCAATAAAAATAGACTTTAAACTAAATGAAATGGTGTTTGATTGCCCCCTGGTGGTTAAAATATTGCAGACGTTTAGTATTTTGTCCCTGCGCGTCCACCGTAGTTCGTCAGAAAACGAGCGGAGCTACAGGGTAAGCGCGTCTTTTTGCTCCCTCTTGTGTATAGGTTATTAAAATGTAATGAACGTAATTAATATGATTTCTATGATTGTAACTGTTTGGTAATGAGTATATTAAGAGACAAATATACCGTGTGTTAGATGAGTTGCGTGTGTGAGGACAATAATAGCAGTGATTGCTGTAGTGCTTTGCTAATGGAGACGGTGTTAATGTTCTTCCGCGAGATGCTTTATTCATCAGCCGCTAAAACACCAACATAACCTTTTTTTAATTTAAATTAATGGGCGATTTTTTTCTTAATGTTCTTCCAGTGTTTACAGTTTCAAACAGAAACTGTAAAGATGAGTGTGTCAGTCATGTCAGTGTGAGAAGTATGTTTTTTCATTAGAGCTCTGTATTACTAATGGAAAGCACTCTGAATAATATATTTAAAATAGAGTGAGATGATCTGCTGCTGATCCTGAATGGCTTGTTTAATGAGTGTTTATAGTCTGAGACTCCTCAATATTATCAGCTGCTGAAAATCCTCTTTATTTCATGTCAATAGCCTCTGTTTTCACCTCATTCATTATGCAGATCTCCTGTAAATTACCAGTTAAAGTTCAATTCATTCTTATCAGAGACTTAAACTATGCAGTCACTATTGTGATATCTACAAGATACAGATGTCCTAACAGCATTTATTGTGTTAAACTGTTTAATGAAAACCTGCAAATACTCACAACACAACCGAACAAAGAAACCCGCTGCAAA
>NW_015634465.1:0-794 GCF_001515625.1 Sinocyclocheilus rhinocerous
TCGCAATTGCGAGGAAAAAAAGTCAGAATTGCGAGATATAAACTCACAGTTGCGAGGAAAAAAAGTCAGAATTGCGAGTTTTTATCTCGCAATTGTGACTTTATATCTCGCAATTCTGACTTTATAGCTCGCAATTGTGAGTTTATATCACGCAATTCTGAGAAAAAAAGTCTAAATTGTGAGATAAAAAGTCGCAATTACCTATTTTATTTTTTATTCAGTGGCGGAAACGGGCTTCCATAAGATCTGTTGAAATGCTAAAAAAAATGTTTTTTTCCCACACAAATTATTATTACAAGACTTTTGTTACATATGATTCTGTGGCGCTTTTACCAGAGTGCATGAATTGTAAACAAATACATTTTCATGTTTGCATTACAAAACCAGCTCCAAATATATGGCTTTTTTAATATGGTAAATTTGTTCAGTAGCTCACCCGGTACAACATTGCATTTACAATGTGGAGCATTTGGGTACTAGTTTCATGAAACACGAGTCAGGATAAAAGAGCTCAAATAAATGTAGAAGCAAGCTAAAATGTCATACAGTAGTCACTTCAGTTACCATTAGTTTGGTTTAGTGTTAAGTGGTTATTTGCAAGCAAGAAACATTTAGCGACAGTCACCGGGCATTTCCTTACCAAGCTGCTGCAATACGTGCAACAACCAACATAATAAAACATCGCCAGATTCACGTTCATCTGTTTCGGATAAAACCGAGCGTGCTTTTAGTGCATGTTAGTGCAAGTCACTGGACATTTAACTTTGAATGTGTTGCAAAACATACAAACAAGT
>NW_015634466.1:0-1716 GCF_001515625.1 Sinocyclocheilus rhinocerous
CAAAAATGATTTCAGTCTCAAGATGATCCGTAATTGATAAAAACTGTTCTTAACAACTGAATTTATTTGCTTAGTCAAGCAAAGTTCAGAGTCTAAAGCCCGGGATACACTGCACGATTTTTGGCTGTCCCAGACAAAAGATTGCTATCGTGAAGCAATCGTGGCGATTTCTGTGATCGTGGCTCTTAATCGGTGGTCCTATGTCGTACAGTGAGAGAGGTTCAAAGACAGCCGTTGTCACGGTCTTGCGACCAAAGATAGCCTATGATCATTTTCTGACAGTGTCAGAAATTCAGCATGATCAACGCACAGTGTGTTTGTCAGCATGATCATCGCACAGTATGTTTGCTGCTACGACCCACGTCTACTGACCAACCAATAAAACTGCGACATTCAATCAATGCGCCACGGCGCTAAAATATAAAACTGCTTACCTCAAGCTCTTATCCCTTCCTCTTTCGCCGTTTCACTTTTTTTCAACACACATAAAAACTACAACTGCCAAAGTGTGATTCATCATGCTCCACTTTACCACTAGCGCATACTGATGACGTTTCTTCTATAGTAACGTGCGTCGTAGCCTACGAGTCAATAGGTGTTATCATCGTGCAGTATGCATACATGTCGTACCCAAGTTTATCAGATCCATGTCGCACAGTGTGATTTGCAATGATCTTATAGGATTGCTAAATCGTGCAGTGTGTAGAAGGCTTAAAATTACACCAAGACTCCTGACCTGTGAAGAAACTGAGGATAAATGATTGCCAAGCTCCTTTATAACAACACTTCTCAACTTTGGGGGGCCAAAGATGATTATTTCTGTTTTATCTTCATTAAGTCGAAGAAAACTACTGGATAACCATTACTTAATGTCCACAAGGCAGGCCAATAAGGGTTCAATGGAATAGCCAGCTTTCAATGGAAGGTACAGCTGAGTATCATCAGCATATAAGTGAAATGAAACGTTATGCCTCCTAATAATATCTCCCAAAGGTCGCATATATAAATTAAAAAGAAGTGGACCTAAGATAGATCCTTGAGGTACTCCACAGATAATAGGAGCAATAGATGAAGAGAACTTACCTAGCTCAACACAAAAAGACCTGTCTCTAAGATATGAACTGAACCATTTTAAAGCAGTACCCCCGATACCAATCAAATGCTCTAACCGCCGAAGAAGAACATTATGATCTGTATCGAAGGCGGCTGTAAGATCGAGAAGCAACAGAACTGTATTTTTACCGCCATCAACTGCAAGTAAAATGTCGTTAAACACCTTAAACAAGGCACACTCAGTACTATGATGGGCAGAGAAACCAGATTGGAGAGGTGCTGTTAACTTAGCTACATTCAAAAATGAGATCAATTGTGAGTATACAACTTTTTCTAAAAGTTTTGATAAAAACGAAAGCTTAGAGACAAGGCCGATAATTATTAAGGCAAACTTCATCCATACCCTGTTTCTTAAGCAAAGGTTGAACAACAGCATGCTTAAAACATTTTGGGACTACCCCAGTAGCAAGAGATGGATTAATCAATAGGGCCTTTCGCACCACCGGAACCTTTTCATAGTACCAGAACTAATTGTGGAACTACCCACTTTTTGGCGTTTTCGCACCGCCGGAACTGGGTGCGATTTTAGTACCGGACTGCCTTTTTCGAGAACCAAATTAGCTCCTACTCCGGAGCAGGGTCTAACCAGCACAACTGGTACTA
>NW_015634466.1:2191-14927 GCF_001515625.1 Sinocyclocheilus rhinocerous
CGCTGTCGACCGGCTTACGTCACTTCTTAGTACACACTTGTCGGTGCGAATGCAACCCTTTAAATGGTACTGGGAAATAGTTCGCGCAAAATCGTCCCAGTACTTTAGTACTGTACATTTAGTTCTGGAACTAAAGCGATGCGAAAGGCCCTAATGACTGAATGGCAGTACCAATTTCAGAAAAAGAAGCCTTAATAATCTCTGCAGGAATTACATCAAGAGAAGAAACGTTTTGAAAACAAGAAAAGGAAGCTGGACTGGCCAGCGAAAACTGACAGATCTGATAGCTAGCAAGGTAAAAGTGAATAGCTAACACTTTGTCAGAAAAAAAAACGTAATTTTTTTTTTCACAAAGTTCAGTTGAGGTTTCCACATGAAACTGACAACCTGGAATAATTGAGTTAATTGTGGAAAACAAAATCCTAGGTCTATGAGAGTGCGTATTAATCAAATCTGAAAAATACGTTGACCTAGCTGATTTTGCAGCATTCTGAAAGTTAGTCAAGCACTCTTTAAAAAGTCTCGGACGGCCACCGGCACAATACCACAGTAACCAATTGAGTCCTCTGCACAATGTGACTTTGCTGCAGCCTGGAACTGAACTGCTGGTTTCGTCTGGCCAAAGGAGAACTGCCTCCCAGACTGAGCCTGGTTTCTCCCAAGATTTTTTCTCCATTCTGTCACCGATGGAGTTTTGGTTCCTTGCCGCTGTCGCCTCTGGCTTGCTTAGTTGGGGACACTTCATTTCCAGTGATAACGTTGACTTGATTGCACAGATACTATTTAAACTGAACTGAGCTGGATGATGTCATCACTGAATTCAATGATGAACTGCCTTTAACTGAAAAATGAGTGTTTACTGTTGTCAATTTTGCATTATTGACACACTATTTTCCTAATTAATGCTGTACAGTTGCTTTGACACAATCTGTATTGTTAAAAGTGCTATATAAATAAAGGTGACTTGACTTGACTTGCTGTGAACCAATATACTATCCATTTACTTTCTCAATTGTTTACTGCAGGGGTCGGCAAATAAGTTTGGCATCGGGCCAAAAAAAAATTTCGCTACTAGATGGCGGGCCAGAACATAGTCAAAGGATAATTTAAGAAATTTATTGATGAAAAATGCAACTGGAATTGCTTGTGACAGACTGTTACAGTGTCTTTTGTAACTGGTAGTGAGCTGTTACTCTGTGTTAAATCCTGTAGGAGGACAGTCATTAACAAAAAGCCACATTTGTGTGGCAGTGTCCGGCAGAAAATGTGAGCAGAGTGGAGCGTCAACAATTTCCCCTCTGCTCTCCAAGCGTTTAATAATCACTCCGCTCCAGCTCTGCTCTGGGTTTACCATTTCCCGCTCCCACTCCACTCCTCGCTCACTAATCTCAGAAACACCGCTCTGCCTTCGATCCATGTCTACAGTATTTCAGTATGTTTGAAATAGCACAGTTCTGTTCATAACGTATAATATAAAATAAATAAGATAACAGGAGAGTTTCAAAGTGGCTTATTGGAACACTAGTGTGCAAACTTTTTTCCTACCACATGACAAGCTAATAACATGGTTGTCAGCATTAAAAGGTATAATTGCTGCTTTTTGCGGTGCAAATTTTGTTTGAGATGAAAATAACTACGTTTTCGTCAGTTATTTTACCTACGGATCGATGCTTTTCTTACAGATTTCTGCTCATTCGAAATCTGATACAGATGAAGTAGCACTGTATTACATTTGTTTGAATGCATTATTGAGAGAGCGATTGCATGTGAATAAATGTTGTAGTACTTGCTTAAATCATGCTTTCAGCTGAAAATATCTATATCTAGAAGGAGCAATGTCCATTGCCGTCATCATAGCCTTCACATTCTTTCTGATTTGAGTGATCCTTCTCTATCAAGCTAGCTAAATATATTTAACGTGAATTCTTATTAAATATGCAGTTATATTATCGGCTGTTGGCATGAATTGTACTCGTGGTGGAGCGCTCTTGGAGCGAGTGAAAACCATGACGCTACGACTTTTAAAAAATCCGCTCCTCACTCCCGTCAAAATCACACCGTTACACTTTGTGCTCTGCTCCCACTCCGCTCCGCTCACATACTCTGATTGTGAGTAACTGTTGCTGTCATGACATCTATTTCAGAACCAGACGCTATGAAAATAATTTGGCTGCGGGCGCGAGCCAGATATTATTGCTGGCGTGCCAGTTTTGGCCCGCGGGCCACCTGTTGCCGTAACAGTTTGTAGATACGCGAAGGAGGAGGCGGGAACCGGCAAACATTCAAAGACTTTGATAATAAAATAAACAAACACAAAATAAAGCAGCAGCCCCTTGCGGATGACTGTCACACACACAATAAAAGTCCAGGCCTGGTCTTCCACTGTCGTCGCTCCTCCTTTTATCCTTCCGGAGCTCCTCCGTGGGACTTGAGACCGGTGAGTGGCGCAGGTGTCGCTCATTACCGTTAAACTCCACCGGCCTCGCTCCGCTCCCACGGCTCTCGGCCCCGCCCCACTCGTCACATTTACCTTCACATAAGCCATAAACAACTGTTGTTAACAATGATACTTGAAGAAACATACATTTTGACATACACTGAACAAAATTATAAACGCAACACTTGTTTTTGCCGCCATTTTTCATGATCTGAACTCAAAGATCTAAGACTTTTTCTATGTACACAAAAGGCCTATTTCTCTCAAATATTGTTCACACTTGCAAACAAAGAATTTCTGCACAAACTGTCAGAAACCGTCTCGGGGAAGCTTGTCGTCCTCATCAGGGTCTCGACCTGACTGCAGTTCGTCGTCGTAACCGACTTGAGGTACATAGAAAAAGTCTTAGATCTTTGAGTTCAGCTCATGAAAAATGGGGGCAAAAACAAAAGTGTTGCATTTATAATTTTGTTCAGTGTAGTTTCGCACATTTCATACACATATAGAGGCGGATGTGAACGCAATTCAGTGTTCACGTGCATCTGCGTGGCTGCACCGGGCGCGAGCGGCGCGACAAAATGCAATAGAACCCATTATAATCAGTGATGCTGTCTACAGTGGATGTGGCACGACGCGACAAAATGCAGAAAGTAAATCCCTAGTTATTTCCTAATCAAAGTTCACATGATTTTGACTGTACATGCTACTATACGGATCTATTCTGAATCACTACACCAACCACCGCATAATCTAAAACACCTTTAGGCTTCAGCCAGCTTCCATTATAAAACACTTGTGCTTTTAAGCCAAATACACAGTGAAAAGAATAATTCTGGATGGAACTCTCCGCAATCTCTAATGAAATCGGTCGGGTTTTCTCTGTATTATTTATTACTGTTTAAACACATTTGTTTACTGACTCCTTAGACTGAAAAGTTTAAAGGAGCTTACCAGTTTAAAAAAAATATCTGATCACAAAAACCTGCTTCTTTAAATTTTTAAGGTATTGTTTTTGTTATAATGTACTGATTCAAATTAGTAATCAATAATTCAATAATTATAATTAATCATAATTCTGTGTGCCTCCCCAGACATGCTCTCACGCCCCAGACTGACTCTGCTTGCATTCACGCGATTTGTCGAGATGAGAGGTAATTCACGGTGTCCCCTCTTGGGTAGTCTGATTTTTATAGTGTCATTTTGAATCACCCAGACACTGACGCTTTGACTCTGAGTACCGGTAACATGTGAGAATTGCCGGAAATATGCTAAAGATTAAAATATAGAAGTGTCAATAATGTGCACCGGTGTGTAGCAGCCAATTTTGAGCACTGGTTCTGTTATTAACTCTTTCCCCGCCAAAAACTGAATTTTTCGTCATTCATGAGACAACGCTTCCCTGCCAAACATGGAATTTTCCAGGTTTCCGTGTTCTCACTGTTATACGCTAGGGGGCGCTATTACACATCTCCTGAATGAGTCTAGAAAGTGCCAATTAAAATCACAGACCAGGAAAATGCAGAAACGTGCAATCTCATTCTCTGTTTGTCATCCGGTCTACTACATCCCTACGTGTGCATCCTGCCTGTCCGTCCTGCATTTACCCTGTTGTGGATTATTAAAGAATATTTGCATTCATCTTCATCTTCTTTGTGCGTTTCATTCCACCATAGCTGTGACAGAAGACTGGACCTAGAAAGAAATAGTAAGCGGTGCCTTTTCCCCGCGTTTTCTTTTTTTTTTTTGTCTTTTTTTTTTTTTTAAGAAAAATTATTTAGTAACAGCACCATCACCCCGCAGCACGGAGCATAAGCCTGAGCCCACTGCTGACGGAGAGCTAGAGCCCACCGCGACCGACGAGCCATCGCCAGAGAGAGCGATAAAGCCGAGGATCGCCCCGGAGCCAGAGCCCATGACGTCAGACCAGGTGCGAGAGCCGGCTACAGTGCTTGCCACAGGGGAGAGCGCTATGGACAGCGAGAGCATGGAGAGAAGCTCCGCCCACTGCACCATGGCTGAGGGTGAGCCGAGCTCAGTGGACTATGAGATGGATATATATTGTGACATGCCCCCACTTCTCCCGCTATAGTCTGAACTATCTGTCTGCCCTGAACTACCTGCCAGTCCTGAAACGACCATGGAGGTCGTTCCCCTATTGCGGGCGCTCCCGGTGCTGGGAGTGGACAATTCCTAAACCCCCTGAACATTCTGAACTCCCGCCCAGCCTCCCTCTCCCACCTCCTCTATATCAGTCCTCACTAGGGCTGGGCGATATGGCCAAAAAAAATTATCAACATTTTTTTCTTATCAGTCGATCTCGATAATTATCACAATAAATGCCAAATCTTTATCTTTTAAGTTTAAAGCCAGATTTTTGCTCCAAAGTAAAAGTTGTAGAAACCAGACCATTAATTTTCCTTAACAAAATAAATATCTAAATAGAAAAAATTATTTCTTCGTTTCTGCATGTTCTAATGAGTGATATTGTTTCAAATCAAGAAACAGGTTTGGGTTGCCTGATAATATTTATAATAATAATAATAATATCACTTTTTATCTCTTAGAAATGCACATTTGATAGTAGCTTGAGTTAGGATGCAGAGGTAAATTTTTTAAAATAAGCATTGGTCTCCCGTAGTAGCATACATGATAAACACAGTTGAAACCACACATATCAATACCTCAATACCTTGGTAAAAATATAACTATATGGTTTTTAGATGGTTTTTAGCCTATGCCCTATTTGTATGAAAAACAGTAGTCTAAAACATTCAGTATAAATGCACACATGATATAGCTTAATCACAAATACATACTATAATTATATACCATTATTCTTTTAATAAAATGAAGTGTGAATATCCCAAATTTCTGCCACAATACCATGGTGCAGTGAGTGTTACTACAGTAAATCCATGGTAAATGATGGCATTTTGTAGATTGAAAAGCCTTCTGACTGTCTCGTTGCACACAGTGTTTCTCCTGTTTGGCTTTAAACTAGTTCAAAATCACCGAGTAATTTTTGTTCATCGCTGAATTCAAGCGCTTCACACTGGATCTCACAGCGCTGCTTAGTGTCACGTGACCGAGTAAACGCATCTGCTCTAGTGAGTTTGAACTTTGATCCGAGCGGATAAACGGTCCATGTGGTGCGATTCAAATGAGTCGCGCTGTTTCGTTCCGCTTTTGGCGCATAAACATTGTATCGAACATTTATCGAACTCTTCATACCATTTTATCGAGAAAAAATATATCGCGATAATTATCGTTATCGAATTATCGCCCAGCCCTAGGGCAGGAATGTCCACCAGAGCTGTTGCCCGTGAATTGAATGTTCATTTCTCTACCATAAGCCGTCTCCAAAGGCGTTTCAGAGAATTTGGCAGTACATCCAACCGGCCTCACAACCGCAGACCACGTGTAACCACACCAGCCCAGGACCTCCACATCCAGCATCTTCACCTCCAAGATCGTCTGAGACCAGCCCCGGGTGTTGCTGCTGCAACAATCGGTTTGCATAACCAAAGAGTTTCTGCACAAACTGTCAGAAACCGTCTCCGCGAAGCTCATCTGCATGCTTGTCGTCCTCATCGGGGTCTCGACCTGACTGCAGTTCGTCGTCGTAACCGACTTGAGTGGGCAAATGCTCACATTCGATGGCGTCTGGCACTTTGGAGAGGTGTTCACTTCACGGATGAATCCCGGTTTTCACTGTACAGGGCAGATGGCAGACAGCGTGTATGGCGTCGTGTGGGTGAGCGGTTTGCTGATGTCAACGTTGTGTATGAACAACGTATTTGGCGTATGTTATGGACAACGAACACAAGTGCATTTTATTGATGGCATTTTGAATGCACAGAGATACCATGACGAGATCCTGAGGCCCATTGTTGTGCCATTCATCCACGACCATCACCTCACGTTGCAGCATGAGGATCTGTACACAATTCCTGGAAGCTGAAAACATCCCAGTTCTTGCATGGCCAGCATACTCACCGGACATGTCACCCATTGAGCATGTTTGGGATGCTCTGGATCGGCGTATACGACAGCGTGTTCCAGTTCCTGCCAATATCCAGCAACTTCACACAGCCATTGAAGAGGAGTGGACCAACATTCCACAGGCCACAATCAACAACCTGATCAACTCTATGCGAAGGAGATGTGTTGCACTGCCTGAGGCAAATGGTGGTCACACCAGATACTGACTGGTTTTCGGACCCCCCCGGACCCCCCAATACAGTAAAACTGCACATTTTAGAGTGGCCTTTTATTGTGGCCAGCCTAAGGCACACCTGTGCAATAATCATGCTGTCTAATCAGCATCTTGATATGCCACACCTGTGAGGTGGATGGATTATCTCGGCAAAGGAGAAGTGCTCACTAACACAGATTTAGACAGATTTGTGAACAATATTTGAGAGAAATAGGCCTTTTGTGTACATAGAAAAAGTCTTAGATCTTTGAGTTCAGCTCATGAAAAATGGGGGCAAAAACAAAAGTGTTGCGTTTATAATTTTGTTCAGTATATTTCACAAAAGACAGTCATTCGGGCTTGGAATGACATGATGGTGAATAGATGATACAAATTTGCTAAATTTTCCTTGGTTGTTGTTTTTATGTTGTATGTCATATATATAAAATAACAAAATTTTGACACTTTTCAAGAGTTATAAACGTTTTTGCAAAAATGTTTATATCTCTGGAACGCTAGGTGGTGCCGTTTTCAAACTTCTCAGGGACCTCCTGTCCAAGGTGTCAATGATCCCTACCAATATTTGTGCAGAGATGTCAAATGGTTTAAAAGATATTGCAATTTATGTCAAATTTAAAAATGGCAGACACATGGTTCAGCTGATCCTGGAAAAATTGACAACCATGGATCAATGATTTTCTGACTAACTGTTCAAAAGCTATAATCAAAAATATAAATCTCATGACCCGTAGGTGGTCATGGCCAAAGGACCAACTTTGGCAGGTAACCTCAGATCATGGTGTTGATGAATTGTACTAAGTTGTATTTTGATTGATCAAAGTTTGGCCGAGATACAGCCTTTGAACCAATTTTGCGTCAACCTCGTTAACACTAGAACTACCAAGGCAGTCATTTTGACCGTTTTTAAGTTTTAAAATATAATAACTTTGTTGAAATAAAAGCCATATAACTAATACCCTGACTTTTCCTAAATGTGTGTATATTTTATTATAACATTGTTATTTTATTAAAATTATAAAACACAAAAGAGTTCTGAGCATTTCTACCTTGAATGGCCAAAGCGGTCAAATTGACCTTTCGCATTACAGACGGCATATAATTTCTGCTTTTGCGACTTTTTCCCGCGTTTGAAGATGTGTGTCACTGTTGCCTAGCAACTTTTGTTCTAGTTGTTTTTATATTCTATTGCTAAGACGGTGACTATGTTTATTATTATTTATACTATCATAACAGATCCATTTATTCACAGATCACGATTCCAGTGGTGGCTGCATAGAATTGTTTCCAATTCATCTGATCCAAACATTTCCAATAAATCCAGACCGTTGTAAAGTACAAAAATAAAAATGTATTGAAATAAGAGGTATGTAATTATTTCCAAAATTCACAACATGTTTTATCTACAGAAATATTCTGCTTCGGTTCATATTTGTTGGCATTTAGACTTTCAAATACAACATTTTCACTGCGGTGAAAAACTTTTGCTCTCCCGCTTGCCGGACACAAAGCGTGACACGCACATTCGGCAGCGGTCTACGTAGCTCTTACACAATTAAATATTACAAAAAATATCGTATTTTTTAGGGTGATGACGTCATAAAATATGACAACAGACATTCAAAGCTTCATTGTAAAACCTCAAAAGAAGCTTCGAATGTAAATATGATATGACAAAAATGGCATTCAGTTCAGTCTAGTATGAACGGTCAGAATGACCGCTATGGCCATTCTAGTAGTTATAGAATTCCGGTAGTTCTAGTGTTAAGTTCATGGCATCATAATTTTTGATCATAAAATTAATTTTAAAAAATCAGTTTAGTCATGTCTGTCCAAAGATCATCTGATCAAAGTTTGGACAAAATTTGAAGGAGTAGCGAAAAAACGAAATACTGTACTTTTCAAAATGGCCACCACTGTAATGGGCAGAGACTTAATGTAAGATATCGAATGGCATCAGCATGAAGAGATGAATCAGGTGTACTAAATTACATTTGTCTAGAGCAAATGGTTCGAAATTTATATCCTTTAGAAAAGTGAATTTTTGAACTGGTGGTAGCACTATAGAGTTGGTCCTACAGACTCCAAATTTGGTCCAGTCACTATTCATGACCATCTCTAAAATTGTGTCAAATTTCATAATTTTCTCATGTTCCGTTGATAGGGCTGCCATTGATTCCCATTCGGGAAAAATAATGAGAACACTAACGGATACGATAGGTGCCTTAGCACCTTCTGTGCTTGGCCCTTAATGAAAATAAAACAGGCCCAAGAACTGATCCTTGTGGAACACCATGTAATATTTCATGTCTTTGAGATACAATCACCTATATTAACTAAAAAGTTCCTTTCCGTAATATACGTTTTGAACCAATTTAAAACATTACTGGAGAGACCTACATGCTTTTCCAGTTTGTTTAGCAGAATACAATGATCAACCGTGTCAAATGCTGCTCTTGAGTATTAAAACTGATTCATTACCTTTAACTTCATTTAATCTCAGATCATTTACTACCTTTAATAGTGCTGTTTCCATATTATGACCTTCAGGGTTTGAAATTAACACCCGCCAACCTGCCAAATGCGGGTAAAAATCATCTGTGGCGGGTAACGCTGCCAAATCACTAGCCAATTTTGTGGGTTACTTTTCGTAAATTGTTCACTCATTAATTTCTTGGGGAAGTTCGTGTAAACCAAATCTGCGCAGATTTAGCACAAATACTGAACTTGTGAGTCATTATTAGGGGTGTAACGATTCACTTGTTTTCTCGATGCATCAATTACAAACCCTGACGATGCATATGCATCGATCTTGAAACATGGATTTTTGAATCGTGAATCGCCGATTTTGGACAGTAATAGATTTAAAAAGCTAAGAATCGAATGAATCACGATTTCTATAGCGATTCAATGCTTTCAAAATATAATGTTACACATAAAATTAGTACTACAAGCACGAATTAATGGAGACCTTGAAGAGTGTTCGTGCCCTCGCATCTCTCCTTCATGCGCTCCACTATTTATTGCCTGTGACTGTCACAAGATTGCGCTCGTGCTCCGTTCGTCACACTGACACATTTTTTGAGCAGCTGATGTGTGATCTCTCGCTACCGTTTGGATGTTCTTGCTTACCGTTCGGATGTTCTTGCTTACTGATCTGCGCTTTGCTTCCTATTTCTGTACTTTTCTCAGATTTTTCTAAGATTTTTACTTCAGCAGATCAGCACAGTGCTCAAACAACACATTTTTGGCACAAACACTAAAACTAAAAACTCTTTGGGACTGGAATAATACCACGAAAAAGAAGACTTTGCCTCCCACTGCCAGCAGCTTACATTCCGGAGACTGGAAAACACCGCTGTCTACATTCAAACAGAAGAGAAAGAAAATGCCTCCTGTTGAATCTACTTGCTGCATGAACTACTGCAAACTTCTACAAAGGATTGCGGTTCTTGAAACAAAGTTACTTGCTGGACTTCCAAAACAGGCAGAACACTCAGCAGACCGTCATCACGGACCCCCTCAGCATACAACCGGTGAGTCCCATGAATTTAGTCAATCTCAACAGTTTATACCAAGTGTAGCAGAACAAGCCGAAACTGATTGTCACACTAATCGATGGCACAAACGGAGCGAGACCCAAAGGCAGTAGAGACATCAGATTGTCACGAGTTTCTCGTATTGCTGCCGTAGTATCCTCTACCCCAGATACGGCTATGACACGGCTTGTGAATACTGGTATTCTACCACCCCCTATACATCTTGAGAACAGATTTGAAGCATTAATGAATGCGCTTCCAGAAGAGATCAGATGTGCTAAAACATTAGTCACATTTAAATGCAGACTCAAAACTCATCTGTTTAGCTGTGCATTTACTGAATGAGCACTGTGCAATGTCCGAACTGATTGCACTATATTTTATGTATAATCATTTTCTATTCTTAACTGTTTTAAATTAATTTTAAACCTTTTAAATCAATTTTTAAATAATTTTCAAAATTTTAAATTCCTTGTTTTATTGTTGTGATTATTTATTTTTTATTATTTTTTCATTTCTTTTATGTAAAGCACTTTGAATTACCATTGTGTATGAAATGTGCTATATAAATAAACTTGCCTTGCCTTGCCTAGTACTTGTGGCCAGTAATGCTAAAGTGAGGTAGTTTTACTTTTCTGTAGTTTTTCAATGGCTCTCGGTCATACCGACGACATTACCTGAGCAGTCGAAGGCTGCACATTTATTGCATGGACAGAGCAAATGTAAGTGTCTAAAGCATACATACAGTTCCATTGAATGATAAATGTGTTTTAACAATGTCGTTGAACCGAATGTACCAAGGAAACTGTTAAAATAACCACAGCATTAACAACAAACTTGAAATAAGAGCGCAAGGTTTATCTGATAATCCACAGCATTAACAACAACCTTGAAATAAGAGCGTGAGGTTTATCTGATAATCAGATGCATGAAAGTAGCGTTTGTTGCTATAGCAAACAGACATCGGGTTTTCTTTCAGAATAATAATTCGCCGATGGAGAGGAAAAGTTAAATACTATAGCATTTTATTTTGTGAAAATGAGATAGTTTTCGCACTGAAAGTGAAGTGATCTCGCGCTCATAGAACTTATATCTGCAGCTAAGCTGAATAAAAAGCAGAATGAACTAAAACATTAAGACAATAAACAATAAATAAATAAAATTTATGAATGATGCAATGCTAATTGACATATAATTTATTACAGTACAGAAACTATAAAGTATATATTTTCTACCTTATTCTGTGCAGAAAATTTTAATAATTTGTAGTATATAAAACAATCATAAAATTGCCATTAGGAAAAAAATTATAGATTACAAATGACTGATTATTGTCCAGCTGTGTACTTGATTTCTTATAGCAAATTCAAAGTAAGAGATAAGAAAATTATTTCTTGTAAAAAAAAATAAAAAAATACTACATAAATACATAAAATTATTATATTTGACTAGGGATGTAACGATTCACTCAACTCACGATTCGATTCGATTCACGGTTTTGATTTCACGATTCGATTCGATTCACGATTATTATTTAAGACAAATTATAAATTAAATGTGTCCTTTTATTATTGCTTGGACAAAATGCTGCACATTTCTTTGTGAAATTAAAATATAACACTATAATAATATACTAATATAGCACTTGCATTATTATTGCTCTTTTGTTGGTTTTGATTGCTTCTATTGTCCTCATTTGTAAGTCGCTTTGGATAAAAGCGTCTGCTAAATGACAAAAATGAAATATAATGCAAATGTAAATAACAAAACTACATTGAAATTTAAATTTATTTTTTAACCTATGGTTCTGTAACCATAAAGGCTGCTGTGTAATTTGCCCCCTGACTAAGCATTTAAAGAATTTAGGGGAAGCATTTAAAAAAATCCTGTGAATGCACTTAAAGAATGCAGAATCTAATCGAATTTAATTGTGTATTGAATCGAAATTGAATCGTTCTGAATTTACAAAAATTGTTCTTGAATCAAATCGAAAAACCTATGAATCATGAATCGAATCAATTCGCTGACTACCCAAAGATTCACAGCCCTAGGCACACCTGTGCAATAATCATGCTGTCTAATCAGCATCTTGATATGCCACACCTGTGAGGTGGATGGATTATCTCGGCAAAGGAGAAGTGCTCACTAACACAGATTTAGACAGATTTGTGAACAATATTTGAGAGAAATAGGCCTTTTGTGTACATAGAAAAAGTCTTAGATCTTTGAGTTCAGCTCATGAAAAATGGGGGCAAAAACAAAAGTGTTGCGTTTATAATTTTGTTCAGTGTATATAGCCTGTGTCTGTGAATATTAAACTGCAAAAAGACGATTTAAATACGAATGTTCTGCATGTTCATTTGATTACCAGAAAATACACAACAGAGTTTGTGAAAAAAAAAATAGTTCATTATTATTATTTATTCATTTTAGATGTTTACATTTGGAAAAGCTGTGCTTCCTGCATAAACCTGCCCCTGTTGGTTTGGCAGTAGCTTGCCTGCCCTACACAGCTACCTTGTTTAATTTCTTAATTCAAGTTATATA
>NW_015634466.1:16784-18062 GCF_001515625.1 Sinocyclocheilus rhinocerous
TATTATTAATTATTATTATTTATTCATTTTAGATGTTTACATTTGGAAAAGCTGAGCTTCCTGCATAAACCTGCCCCTGTTGGTTTAGCAGTAGCTTGCTTGCTCTACACAGTTACCTTGTTTAATTTCTTAATTCAAGTTATATAAATATATTGTTCTATTTGTGTTATTTAATTTATTTATAATAAGTGAAGTGAAGTTTACTGTTAAGTGCACTGATGTCAGACTCATTTTTTAAATACCCTGCCTCCACTACATAGGCCTATGTTTGTCACATCATTATAAGTGTTTGATCACCACATTTGAGTTATCATTGCAAAAAATGTTTATATATATATATATATATATTTCTGTTTATGTAGGCTATATACTGTATTCTATATACAGTACCAGTCAAAATTTTGGACACACAAATAGGAAGGAAGTGTGTCCAAACTTTAGACTATACTGTAATATAATATAGCCTACACATAAAGAATATCGGCCGATATATCTGTCTTTTTTACTCCCTAATATCAATATCGGCATCGGCCCCCAAAAACCCCATATCGGTCAGGCTCTAGTAATAACTTACAATTGCGATCTAATGTGGATTTGGTCATAAACCCCCGGTTTCACAGACAAGGCTTAAGCCTAGTCCCAGACTAAACTGTAAGTCTGAGCTGTTTCAAGTAAAATAAACTTGCACTGACTGATCTTAAAACATATCAGTGCCTTTGTTTTGTCTCAAGATGGACACCAGTAATGTTCTTTTATAAGGCACATTTATAAAACTTACTTAAAGGGATAGTTCATCCAAAAATGAAAATTTGATGTTTATCTGCTTACCCCCAGAGCATCCAAGATGTAGGTGACTTTGTTTCTTCAGTAGAACACATATGATGATTTTTAAGTCCAACCATTGCAGTCTATCAGTCTTATAATGCATGGCAATGGTAACAAAATCTATGAGAGTAAAAAAAAACATGCACAGACAAATCCAAATTAAACCCTACGGCTCGTGACGACACATTGATGTCCCAACACACGAACAACACACCCATTAACGTAAACTACGCCAGAGCGCGTACACATGCTCAAGGAAGCTGGACATTGCGGTGAATCAGAGGTAAAATATGATATAAATACTGTTCGGTTTTTGGCAGAAACCGATTGTTTCATGTCTTAGGACATCAATGTGTCGTCACGAGCCGCAGGGTTTAATTTGGATTTGTCTGTGCATGTTTTTTTACTCTCATAGATTTTGTTACCATTGCCATGCATTATATGACTGATAGA
>NW_015634466.1:18072-22092 GCF_001515625.1 Sinocyclocheilus rhinocerous
ATCCCTTTAAATGTCCTAATTGAACTATGACCTAATCCTGGTTTAGTCTAAGCCCTATCTGTGAAACCGGGCCATAATGTTGTTGAAAGTTTTTTTTTATTTTTTTTTATACTAAGCTAACCGTTACACCAGGGGCCCATTCTTCGTACATCACTTATTACATCTGATGAACTATCCCTTTAAATGTCCTAGTTGAACTATGACCTAATCCTGGTTTAGTCTAAGCCCTATCTGTGAAACCGGGCCATAATGTTGTTGAAAGTTTTTTTTAATTTTTTTTTATACTAAGCTAATCGTTACACCAGGGGCCCATTCTTCGTACATCACTTATTACATCTGAGATGATTTGAAAGAATCCAGATCTTCTAATCCTGATAACTGCTCTCTGGCTAATTTGGTTCTTCAAACGAATTTGCGTATTAGATTAAAATATCTGGATTAAGTTGTCTAAGATTGCTGCGTGTTCTCGTGTTCCCCGAAAACGGCAGATGTATCGATACTCGAAACCATGATCAGCAATGCAGTGAATGGCTGGTGGCAAGACAGCAACGTAATAAAAACGGCGGCAAGCCACTCCCATAATAGCTGCCTGTCACCACTCAAATTAATGCACGATTCAGATTAACTGTATGCATGTGTGTAAGACTCCAGTGCAATTATAAAGTAATTATTTCATCACTAATAAATCTTTCAATGAGTAAAACTAGCTGTGTCCATAGTATTATAGACTACACAACATTGTTATATTATTTTCAAATTAATTTTTAAATGATTATTTTAAATTATTGTCCCTGGATCAGTAGGATACTCTTGTAATAAAGGAGCTGTGGCTGGGACATTTACATTTACATTTTAGTCATTTAGCAGACGCTTTTATCCAAAGCGACTTACAAATAATCATATTTGGGACATATTTTAAGTATCAATTCTGCTTAAAAAGATGCAATCTAATCCTGTTTACGTGAAATAAACCTGCTACCTTTACAGTTCTGTGTGTATATGATATGACACTAGTTTTACTCAAATGAAACGGTAAAATGTTTGTGAAGTGACTCTCAGAGCAGTTCTGGAGTTGTTCATGTATTTTTCTTTATTTAGTGAGACGACAGATACTGAAATCACCGCAAGCGTTACGCACGCTTCAGTATGTGTGTAGTAAAGAAAACTGTGCATCATTCATTCATACAGAGATATGATCACGTAATTTGAGTTAACGCTCATCAGATCGCATAAACCAGTGGGAAATGAATAGAAATGATGATTCTGTGTAAAGAAATATCAAGTAAACTTGTATAATAATATCAGTATTTTTCCAAATATGAACTAAAAACTCTAATGGACGCTGTTCAGTGATGCTTGCACGTAACTGCCTGCCTGAGTTTTGTCCACAACCAGAGGCGGCACAAAATTTGGCGGAGGCAGCCGCCTCATAATTCTCTATGCAGAAAAAACCCTGGCCTTAGGCTACAGATAAGCTACTGTTACCAGCTAGGGGCTTTTTTTGTTTGTTTGTTTGTTTGTTTTTAAAGGGAACAATAATAAGCTGCTTTTACCATCAAGTGTGTTGTAGTTATAGTAAATTACTATTTATTAATCTATTTACTATTTTTTTTGCTGTTACACTTTTATTATAGGTTTGTGAACATCCTCAGCTTGGACTCAGCAGTTGGGAGAGTCCTCACAAATTTTATTTGTGACTCTGCATTGTATCACAGGTGATGGATTACAGTGAGCGTAGCAACATTAGGAAAAGGGCCATAAAAAAAGTTAACACTTTTCTTAAGTCTGTGGGTCAGGATGAGTGCAACAATACTAACTCATTTGATAATGCTCCTGTTAGCAGCCATCCTGGTAACATCCTCTCAGAAAGCAGTTCTCCAGACAACACTACTTGCATCTCCATGAGTGAAAATACAGAGAGCAGCTATAATTGTAGCAGTACTGGGAATGATGAAGGTGATCTAAGAAGCAGTTTGACTGACTGGGCACTTCGTTTTGGCGTATCTCTCGTTGCACTTACAGCTTTACTAGCAATTCTTAGACTGCATTTCCCATTCTTGCCAAAAGATGGAAGGTCCCTCTTAAAAACAAAAACGGAGTACAATGTGGAGATGATTGCAGGTGGATCTTTCCACTATATTGGTATTATCAATGCTTTCAGAAACGCTTTGAGAAGTGTAAGGTCTCTTTTTTCAGATGGGCACACATTCAACATGCAGCTAAATTTTGACGGCCTCCCCCTCTTTAAAAGCTCTTCAGTACAACTTTGGCCTATTCTTGGCATGGTCAAAGGTATATCTAAAAAGCCAGTTGTCATAGGTTTGTTTTGTGGAACTACCAAGCCAACAATTCTGTCAGACTATCTCAGTCAGTTAGTTTGTGAGGTGCAAAGTTTGAGCAGAGGCTTTGTTTTTGGTGTAAACTAAGACTTTCTTTGTCAAGGTTACATCAGTCATGTGCGACGCTCCAGCACGAGCCTTTATCAAAGGTATAAAGTCTCACACAGGCTATTATGGCTGTGACAAATGTCAACAGAAAGGTTCCTATGTGAAACACCGCATGACGTTTCCTGAAAACAATGCCTCCTGTAGAACAGATGAAGATTTTCAACTAGAATTAGTTGAGGAACACCATCTAACACGCTGTCCTCTTCTAGAAACTGACATTGACATGGTCACTGGCTGTACTCATGATTACATGCACCTTGTCTGTTTGGGTGTAATGAGACGTCTCCTGGATCTGTGGTGTGGTGCAGTGGGTCCCCTGCGTATAAGACTTTCTAGCATTCAAGTGCTTGCCATCTCTGAGAGACTTCTAGTGTTGAAGGAGTTAATTCCAGCAGAGTTCACAGGGGAAGCCTAGGGCTCTCAGGGACAGACTTCGTTGGAAAGCAACTGAATTCCGTCAGCTGTTGTACACAGGTCCTGTTGTTTTAAAGGGTGTGTTGCAGTCCCAGGTTTATGACAACTTTATGTTGTTGTCTGTTGCCATCTACATTTTGGCAAACTCACAGTACTGTATTGAAATGAATGATTTGGCTCACTCCTTTCTGGTTTCATTTGTTGAGCATTATTGCTTGTTGTATGGCAAAGAGCAAGTGGTATACAACATTCATGGCTTGGTACATCTTGCTGGTGATGTAAAAGTGCATAGTCCTTTGGACAGTATATCTGGCTTCCCCTATGAAAATTTCCTTGGGGAGCTTAAGAGAATGGTAAGGAAGCCTCACAATCCACTTGCACAGATAATCCGTCGGTTGTCAGAACACGAGGAAAGGAATAGTTATTCCTCTGAAGAAATATCACTGATGTACCCCCATAAAAGTGGACCTGTATCACAAACACTGACAGAAGCAGTACATCAATTTAGACAGCTTACTGTTGATGGTGTCAAGCTGCAAATATTGAGCAAAGATGATTGCATTACTATTTGTGGCAAAGTGATTTCTGTGAAAAAACATAATTGCTTATGGGGGTAAAGAGTATGTGATGTTTCAAGAGTATAGAGAGAACGAGGCCTTGTACACTTACACTCTTCACTCCAGAAAACTGGGAATGTGCATTGTGTCCAATTGGTCACCAGTGATACAGTGTACTGAGTTCACAAAACCCTGGCAGAAGTGTGTGAGGTTGCCCATGGGAGACAAATTTGCAGTCTTCCCTTGGTCTCACACTGTGTCTCGCTAATATCATCAATGAACGTACATAATTCCTGAGAAGCAGTAGTACTTGAATACATAGTATATATAACACCGTCATATCTGGATTATATTGGGAGGCATGTTTTGTAAGTAAGTGGCATTTTTATATATATTTACACCATGGTCTGTCTGAATACTCGATTCTTATTGGCTGGCAGATATGCATTAAAACTAGGGATGCACCGATACCACTTTTTCCGGTACTCGCCCGATACCGATACTTTTATTTTTGGTACTTGCCGATACCGAGTACCGATACCAATATTTTTATTGCATTTGTAAATTTTTTAAATATTGGGTACAGAAACCAAAAGAGTATG
>NW_015634466.1:22468-33139 GCF_001515625.1 Sinocyclocheilus rhinocerous
CTACTGTTAAGTAACTTGTGCATTGTTTTACTTACTTGTTTTTTACATATCCGCCCGAACTACAAACTTTCCAGTGATGTCTGTGAGAAAGGTATATTCACTCGACAAGCTCGCGCATCTGCGCCGCCGCGCGCTCAATCCACTCAGCGTGCTTTGTTTATCAGCTCGCGCACATCAGCTATATAGGCGTTAATACTGAATGTTTAACGTTATATTCATTGCATACATATACTTCGTAGTAGACATCCTTAACTCCATTCTGCTGTCTGTTGTCGGTGTTTCTTTTGTCTTATCACATGCTGTGTGGTATCGGCGTTTGGTATCGGGGCATTTTAACGAGTATGAGTACGAGTACAGGAGCTCAGTATCGGGCCCGATACCGGTGCATCCCTAATTAAAACCATTTTTAAAAAAAATAGAAAAAGCGTTTGTGCTTTCTGTACATAATAAAACGTAACTTTGTGGCAAAAACATGGAAGTAATCAGTCATTTTTATCCTATTGGTTGCTATGTTTATTTGTTTGGTCAGTGTCATTGTGGGTTTTGGTTCTTTAGCTGTTGTAAACTGTAAGGACCTTTGAAATAACTGAAATAATTTGGCGGAGTGATATGGACATTCAATGTGGTCAAGACCTGCCTGGAACTACTTTAGCCATGCGTTTCCCTGAAAATAATTGTCTGGCAACCAATCAGATTCAAGTATTCAACAGCCACCTATTATATTTTTTAAAGGGGTCATATGACGTTGCTAAAAAGAACATGATTTTGTGTATTTGGTGTAATGCAATGTGTTTATGCAGTTTAATGTTAAAAAAACCACATTATTTTCCACATACTGTACATTATTGTTGCTCCTCTAAGCCCTGCCTTTCTGAAACGCGTCGATTTTTACAAAGCTCAACGTTCTGAAAAAGCGAGGTGTACGCTGATTGGCCAGCTAACCAGTGCGTTGTGATTGGCCGAATACCTCAAGTGTGTGACGGAAATGTTACGCCCCTTACCATACTGTGATGCCGTGTCCCGGTGCGACGACACAAACAATAAAACCCATTACAAACGAGTCATTTGTTGCATTCAGTGGGGACATAATTACTGATTATAATGACTTGTACAGTCTTTTTACGCGTTGCGTATCGCGCCGCGTAAACATAAAACCATTTCTGCATTTGTGATCGGAGAAACGACAAACAACAAGCGCTACTCTACACTGCTCAAAACTCGCGTTTGAATCGTCAGTGGCAAATTCTTACTTACAGGCTGTGAGTCAGAAGCGCCAGACTGTCCTTGAAAAGTTGGAACTACCTCACTTTTGAGTAAAAGCCTTTCTGCACAGCCGGCCTTGTACTCTCCCAGGTTCAGAAAACAATACTCTGTAAGGTGCGCTGCACACATCTGAATATTTGTGTTGTACTGCTCTGGGACAGTGTTGTAAATAAAACTCAGCCACAGATTTCTTATGTTCTCTTTTGGAAGACCAAACAAAGTAGTTTCGCTTTCACAATGAAACACACAGCGTCTCAATGACATGGCACCGGTGGCAACAACAATACTACAGCGAGAATAAAAGTTACGCTTTCTTTCTTTGCGTGAACATTTGGGCGGCGTTATGCAAATCTTCCCACATCGTGACGTAGACATGTGGGGGCGTGTTAGAACGAGCCATTTTAGGTAGGCGTGGTTGACTCTTAACTTTTATAAAGAATATCTCTTTGGATTTGAGACTTTAGTCTTTGCAACTTTACAGATCTTCTTTATGTACCAAGAGCTTGTAGCACTCCAAAGAGAAAGGAAAAATTTAAATCGCATCATTTGACCCCTTTAATCTATTAAATACTAATACATATATTTATATATAATACATATTTATATATATTTAATATTTGGTTTTGCTAACTAAAATTAATTGCAACCTTTTTTTTTTTTCATAAAATGTATCATATTGTACTTTTTGAAGCAACCAACGAAGTTGAGGTTGTCCCCCAAAACTGGGTAAGGGGCAATGTTTGTATGTGGCCTCCTAACAGATATGAAGATAGAATAAAAGACATAAAAACTATGGTAAAGCCTGGACCATCCTGGACTCCCTACAAAATGCGGATTATTTTTAGTAGAGGTATAGCATATTTATGCTTAACTTGCACCTAGTTGTTTGCTTTCATTTTCTCATCATTTATTCAGAATTTCTCAATATTTCATTTATTTGTTAGTTTGCTTCACACAATCTTTGTTGTTTATTTGTTGATACATACAGAAACATATGAAGATGCACGACAAAAACTACCAGAGGCAGAATTACATACAGACCTCACAGACATGGACTCGCCTCCTGTTACAAATAAAAAAAGACGAATGTAAATACAGCACATAGAGAGCAGAGTAGGCTGCTTGAATGAGGCTGCTTGAACTTTTTTTTTTTCCGATTGTTTTTGTTTTTATGTTATCAGAAAAAGGGCACGTTTTTTTGATGATAGTGAAACTGAGGATGAGGCAATCTTTCCACTTCCGGCAGCTCCAGAAGTGCAAATCAGCCCCATCAGGGAATGTAAGATTGACCGATTTGTGCAACATTGATATAAGTTTGTTTAACGCATTTGTTTTTTGTGGATTAATTCAGAGAATACTGTTATCAGTTCTGGAAATACATTGTTCCCATTGCATTTAGCAAAATGCTACATGCACTATACTCCCTCTTTTTCCTATACAGCTAACCAGCATAGCAAGGATCTACTCACAACCATTGGCCAGGGAGGAGGCAGAGACTATGAACTGTGAGTATTTGAAAACACTCTGGACATGTGAGTTTCCCATACATTGATTTATTTGTGGTGGCCCGCCACAATATCCACAGTGACCATCACAAATTTCCAGAGCCCCCTGCCATCAGCTCCCGTGTCTCTCACACACAAGTGCGACTTTAGCACTATATTTAGCAACTTTCACACCCTTTTAGTGTCTTTTTTCCATAAAAGGTATATACTGACAAACCTAGCAACTTTTTTGGATAAAGCTTAGCTTTCATTCAGTTGGAAGATTTTGCCAGTACTGCTCAACGCGAGGTCTGACTTTCCCGGCGCAGTATCGCTTCTCTCTGCATTAGTGGTTAAACGGATCATAGTTGATCCGTGATCCGTACGGACCGCAGCTGCACACACATGAAGCGCGCACATGCGTTTCAGACGGCGCGCAAACACCGAACTGAATCCTCTTCTGAATCCTCTGAACAGAAACCAGCATAGATCAGCTCTAGGCATGACGAAGCGGATACCTTCCTCTTTTGGAAGACCAAACAAAGTAGTTTCGCTTTCACAACGAATGGAAAGCAAGTTAAATTGATATATTTTTCTTTTCTTGCTGATCCGAAAAATGATCCGATCCATGGGTCAAAAACCATAATGTGAGCCGAACCGTGAGATTTGTGATCCGTTGAACCACTACTCGGCATCTATTCTGTGCAGCGAGTGGCAGAGAAGCAGCGCATTCAGTAGGCTGTACTGCAGCAGCCTCGTCAGTAAATGAGTACAAAACAGCATTTCCAAGCACCTGTTACTTACTGACTGTTTGGACTTTTAAATATGAACAGTTTGTCTGTTAATGTGGACATAGTTTGTTACTCAGATGCAGGAAGTGTACTGCATGCGCCTCTCTTTAGTGTAGAGGTGTGTTGATTTTATCAGACGATGTCGCGATTATAAATCAGGATTTAAGGAGTATAGTGAGAGTGACTCCTGGTTAACAAGTAGTATCAATGGGTAATGTTTAGTCACTATTTATATTTTTTTATGTATGACAACAGGAAATATGTAAATGGGAACAACTTTATTGGGCATTCAGTAGTATTACAGTATGTGACAGTTCATAGAGTAGAACAGATCTGAAGTGCCAAAACTCGTCTGAACGCAAACTTGACGCAATGGCGCCATAAATATGCTAAATAATATGTGACATCGCATCAGTAGCTGCTTCATATGTATCTTTAATGCATCCCTAATAAATAAATAATGTGGTCAAGCTAAGAACAGGCAAATTAATATTGAAAACATGCATTACCCATTAGTTAACTTTTAAACTGCTCTAGACTGCAACCAAAATGATCGCATATTCAGGGTTTTTTTAAAAACTACCCTACCAACGTGATCTGTGAGCTCAATACTGACCATAACTAAAATAAATGCAACAAAGCAGTTTGTGATTTCTGCTTATCATATATATTTACGCTGACTACAACCATGGTGTTGTGGCTAGAGGTTGATCGATTCATCGGTTTAGCCGATTAATCGGTACCGATAGTTGATTGGCGGAACTATCGGTTATCGGCAAACATTCATGCCGATAGTTTTCCGTGTTGCGTCCATTGCTGGAACAGCTGAGAAGGGTCTGCTGCCATTATACAGTGCGAGAGTGGCCTCTAGAAGCGGAAATCACTGATAGCATGTGTTGTTTGTTTTGACACGTGAGGCTGCGCACTGCACAGAGCGGGAAACTTCAAACGCGCATTTAAATGCAGCTGACAGAAAATCCTGCTGCGCCACAGAGCGCCATTCACATAGTTTTCCATTAAATTAAATTATATTTGTCCCAAATCATCGTTAATGTACATAATGACTTCACCCTAGGCTATAAATCATGTATTGTGCATTTTTCAGCAAAACTTATGTCTTTCTATGGCTCTAATAAATTCTGTAGGCTATGCTTCATATAGAGCGCTGTAATATAGATTGCGCTTTCTCTTTCCATTTGCACCGAGCTTCAAAATAATTTGACACATTGTTCATTCTTGAAGCAAGCTTATGTCTGTTTGGTGATTAAATAAACCATTTTAGACCGCTGCTTGAATTGAATATGACGTGTCCGGTGTGTGATACCTCTGACTTCTCCTAGACGCAGCGCTGCGCTTTTGCACAGTGTGTAACTTACTTTTTTTTTTTTTAAATCTTGATCAGATAATCATCAAGTGTTCTAAAATAGAAGCAAATAAAGTGTGAGTACGCATACAATATCAATAAACAATGCATGTAATTTTAATGCTATCGCCTTGTGTAGATATTTAAAGATGTCCATCTTTAAGCATGACTGTTGTAATGAAATGGTAATACTTAACAGTAAGGGTCCATTTGTAACATTAATGAAAGCTGTAGAAGTATTGTTCCTTGTTAGGGTGTTCATTTCAACATTTACTATTTCTAATAGACTACTTTTTTAAATGTTAATGTTTCTTCTTTTAACATTAGTAAACTATAAAATAACTTTAATGATCAATATAATAATTAATATTACTATTTTTGTTCATTTACAAAGTATGGTTCAGTACTGTTACTGCTTTTTTTTTTTAAATAGTAAAGCACTATTTTAGTTTTCATTCAGTATCCATTTTAAAAACTATCGGTTGATTTATCAGTATCGGCCAGTGTGGTCCAACGTAGCTATCGTTATCGGTAAAATCCACTATCAGTCGACCTCTAGTTGTGGCAGAAATAGTCAAATGTTATTATATTATTCCTTTCAAGGTTTGTACAATACATTTTGAGAGAGAAATTCAAGCACTTTTCAAATGAAGTCAGGCTATGATATGTGGTACACATATCCTGTATGATACACAGGATATGTGTAACATAATTGTATATGTATGGATACATATATATGTGAGATAAACTGTTCTATTTTTCTATGTATGTGTATTGATATATATATATATATATATATATATATATATTTATTGATTTTTTTGCTCGAAATAAATTTAAACTTAATTTCAGACCGTTATTTTCAGCTCTTTAGAGCTCTAAAATGACCCAAATGAAATGTTATTTTAATGGGATGACCAAAATATTTTTTGTGGTAAACAAGCACTTATGTAGAATTAAAAAGTAAATCCGATCACCACCATAACCAGTAGATGGCAGCAGAGGAGGACTTATTGGTTGATTAGTCATTCATTTCTACGGTTTTGCTTTATATTTTGAAATTATAAAACCACTATTATAAAACATCAAATCATCAATAAATCAAATTTTGTCAATTTTGCAGAAAACTAACTTCAAATTGCGACTGAATCACACATAAAGAGCAATCCATCCCGATATTGATGATCATTTTTTGAGAATGTGCGGGTTAAAATTTGACATGGTTGCATTTGTGCGAGTGCATGGTCAGCGCTGCTCCAAGACATCTGCTCTGCTCCATACAGTGTGCACTGCAGAGCCGCAGAAACATTGTAGCAGGAGTCAAGTTGTATCGATGTAAGCAAAACAGACAATTATCTTTTCTTGTAAAACGTGACACCAAGATCATGAATTCGAAAGCGAAAGCATGGCTTATAACATAGGAAAAGAGGAACTCCCGTTAACAAGCTTCAAATCAATAATAGGCCTACTGTTGAAAAAAAACTGGTTGAAAGTTAACCACATTTGTTACAATATAATTGTAAACTGATTAAAAAAATATATTCTTCAGCATGCATTGATCAATCCCATGTTGTAGCAAAAAAATCATCAAGCAAATCATGTGCTTATGTGACTAACTGAGAAAGTTAGTCACAAAAGAGCAACCCGTGGGAAGAATGAGTCTAGAGTCAAATCTGCAGAGCCCAAGAGTAAAATTTTACTAAATAACTTTTACTTACTTCTACTGTCAGTTAACATGTTCAAGTCAATATCTTACCTGTTGTCTGGTTTCCTTCTTTAGCAACATCATCCCTCACTGATTTCAATGAAGGTAAGTACTGAAATATTTCTTGTATACATTTTTATGTTTATATTATTATAAAGGTATTTTTATTTTTTTCTTTATTTTTTTTTTCTAGCTGTCATACGCAAAATTCTTGCGAATCAAGAAATTCTAAAAGAACAGATGGGCACATTAGTTAAAGGGGTCATATGATGCTTTTTTAAAGATCATTATTTGGTGTATTTGGTGTAACAGAATATGTTGACATGCTTTAATGTTCAAAAAACACATTATTTTTCAAATACTGTACATTATTGTAGGTCGGTCATGCCCCGCCTGCTTGTAACACTCCAAAGAGAAAGGAAAACTTGAAATCGCATCATATGACCCCTTTAAATTGGTCTACGACCTTAAAAAACTGTCCACTACAGAGGACAGCCCCACATTAAATTCAGAGGATTTCCTGATGTCAACTCTCCAACAACTTCAAGTTACTGAGGGGAAGCTGCAGCAGGAGGATTTCAAGACAGCATTGGTAAGATTTTATTTCACTAAAAAAAATCAACTAACAATCAGTTTTCATCTTTTACTCATTGTGAATGCACTGTTAATAGTAGGTAGTGAACCAAAATGCTGAGGAAAAATGAAAAACCCATAACTATGATTGTCTGTCTGACCATCTAAAAAAAAAAAAAAAAAACCGCCGTGGCCTTTTACGGTCTCCCCACGCCAATCACTGTAAGTAGAAGCAGGTGAATATCATTCTGCACTTGACCTACTTACTCACCGCTCGTCCCCGACCGCTCCCTCCCGCTGCAAACCCCGCTAAACCACGCCCCCCTCGCCACACCTACATTTAAAAAAACTTGTTAATATCACTTTCGAGTCCATGAGTTCGCCTACCAGTGGTATGAGAGGAGCACAGCTTTGACTCTCAAACAAATTAACATTACTAGCTAATCAGAATTTTTGCTCTTATAAACACGAGATGTGCATAATAGTATCCAATTGCAAAGTCGCAGCCCTGATTAATGGAGAAGCGCGACACTTTGAAAAAGCTGCAAGGCGCAATGGTCAAAGATGTCCCTCTAGCGCATATTTTCAAAGAAAAACTAAACTAATTAAAAATCAGCGGAGCTTTGTAAACAGCTCAGAGTAATCATGTCATCTCCATTAGAACGATATGATTGCCAGAACAAATTTACCAGAGTTTTTGAAAAGGTCCGGTTCACACATGACCTCTTAATGGTAATTTACCAGTAAAGACTGTATGTGTGAAAGGGGCTAAACTCTTCCTCTGCATATGCTGTGAATTTGATTTGCTTAACGTTCATCTGGGAAAACAGTGTGCATTATCCAACTAGATTTGTAACATAAATCATTTATAAACCTTATCAACACAGAAGAATACATCAACCTATTTCTAAATATGCCATTTATTGTACATCACGATATCAAAATAAAAGTTTCTTAGTTTGCATGTGGCCAAATATTAACATTTTATGGATTTAAACATTGTTTAAATACACTGCAGGTATTTGTTATACATAAAGTACTGAAGTTGGTTATGTTCATATTATGTATAGGCATATTACATTGTTTTTTAACAGTGTTGTTCAATACATACCACGGGTGTGCATTATTTTTTAAATAATTCAACGGCTCGGAGTCAATTATTCCGCTTATACTATACGGTTGCCACACCACAAGACATCGATCAGATGATATATTTCAAGGTATTTGTCCGGTTTTTCATCTTAAAACGCCATTGTGAGTAGAATTGTTTCTTCCGTATCTCATCCATCGCCTCCGTTGCTAATTCCAAAACGTCATTTTTAGGGCTGCAACATCTAATCAATAAAATCGATAATGATCTATTATGAAAATCATCAACGATTCTCTGAATTACGCATTTCTATGGACAAAGTGCATCTAAAAAATAGTGGAAGAGACAGAATGAGATGCTGCGGGAGAGTGTGTGAACAGGGTGCGCAGAGGTATGCAAATACATATTTTAACAGGCAGGCAGGACAACCTATTGTAATGTCCGGACCAAATAATCTGATTAGTCGAACATTTTATGGTCCTATGCCTTCCACAGACAATATACATATAAATACATTTAGACCACTTAACTTAGTGATTGTTATTGGGATGTGAAGAGATTTTCAACCACCCCAATGTCCAAAAAACTCCTGATAATTAACTAGTTACAGTGCAACTTCTGCATATCTATCTTGTTACAGTGCTTGGTGTAAACCACTGATCTATATAATGACTGGATCGCTCATTTCTTCCTAAACTGTCATCAGGCGGTGAAGTGTTCAATCAGCCATCTTATTATTCCCTACCAGCAGAGAGCATCATGGACTGACAGCCAAAATACTGACCGAAAATCACCCGATTTCAAGTGTATCAGTCACACAGGACTAGTTTTTAGGAAATGTGTGTGGAAATGAATTTTTACTTCAGATGTTATCTGCAATGTTTATGGTCTTTTTGGGCAGGATAAGCAATACATTGAAATCGTGTAGGTGGGTGTGTCTTCTGCACACTGACAACACAGGCATGGCCAATTTGAATTCGTGATTGCCTCAGTCCCCTTTAAATTTAATATGCAGCGGCGCAGAGCGAGAAACAGAGGACAAGGTGTGTGTTTATCGATAGATTGTTATAATATCTGCATCTGCGCAGTTCTTTGTCATAAATCCAGTTTACAAAATATCATGGGGGAGCAATAATCGGTTCTCCATCTATTGAAGCCTAAGTTTTCGCTGCGTTCACCCCTCATCACACCACAGCTGTTTCCTCCAGCGAAAATGAAGCACATATGAACGCATACACTTTATAAAACGATCATGTTGCCATTTTCATTTGATATAATATGATTCAATATAATACATATTCCAGTGCATGTGGCAAAGAGGTTTGCATACTTGAGCTAAGGAAAGAGGGTTGTACTAGAAATGCAAACACTGATCCAACACAAAATATATTTATTTATGTAATTATGCAAGAAATATTAAACGGGAACATCTGATCTTAGTATCAGAAATTGATTTGAATATACAATAAATATTACAATACAAGCCTCTGTTACTATGTTGCTCTATATTGTATTGAAATTCAAAGCTTACCATGCATCATCTTGGAAATGAAGCTTCATGTCTTTAAGTCTGTACCGTATGGCGTCAGCGTTATTTCTCTGAATGATGTTACGATGCGTGCATTTCTTTTTTGTCCTGATTGAACATCTATTTCAACATCTACGGATGGCAGTGCATGAGTGTTTTGCATAATACTTGTTTATAGATCTGGGGCCGTATGTATAAAGCCGCTCAAAGTAAAAGTTTAGTCTTAAGTGTGTCAAAATTCTAAGAATGACGTAATTTTACTCTTATTCCTAGACTTAAGAATAAGAGTGATTCATAAAGGTTCCTTTTTATACATACGGGCCCTGGGCCCGTATTCACAAAACATCTTAAGGCTAAAAGTAGCTCACAACTCGCCGATTTAGGAGAAAATCTTAAAAATAATGGCCGTGTCAGTCCTAAATTTAGGACTCCTAAATTTTTAATCTAAAAGTATTTCACAAAGCGTTTTAGCACTAAACCTAGCTCTTAAATCTGTGAAATGTTAGGAGTAGTGAAGAGGACTCCTAAGTCACTAAGACCAAATCTGAACTATCCTAAAATGGCTGTTGCCAGCAATCTACCTCAGAATATAAACATTTTAGAAACATTTGACGATAATGAGCTTTTAAAAAGGTATCGGCTTTGGTTTGGAGGTTATCCCAACTCCAAATTTTTGATTATATCCTTAATATAGGCCTATAGCTGTTCTCGCGTCCACTTTGGTTTTCTTTTATGTTTGCATGTCTTACTATCAGCCATGATTATTCTACTCTGCTAATTAAAAGGCTGTTTATATGCATATTACTAAAATTTTATTAGTCGCAGAAAAAAAAATTCCACATGTGTGGAAGTGGCGAAATCACGCAGTCCGTGA
>NW_015634466.1:33250-33797 GCF_001515625.1 Sinocyclocheilus rhinocerous
TGGCTGGGATTAGTACATCGGGCAGGACATCCATATGCTCACCTAACATTCATCGACCTCAAATATGGCTTATCATCTGAAATATGTATGTAGTAGCAACTTTACATGGCAGCTCAATCTAATGTTAGCCTAGAAAAAAGTGCGCAGTTCAGGTGTTTGTGCGGAGTGTGGAAGCTGAACATTAGCACGCTTGGGCTACTGCATGACAGATGGAGGCGCCGGTGCGATCATTTGCTCTTAAAATACTTCGTCATTTTTGGTCATACAGATAAGAGTAATGCATCTTTTGTATCTGTAAAGACTCTCCGTTTATTCGTGTGCACTCAGAATAACAACGAAACGTTGCGCTTTTGTAAAATAATGAAAGCAAACAGGATGCGCTTTCTGCCGTCTCGGACTCTGTGAACTTGAGCGCGTCACTTCGAAGCTCCGTGTATGCTTGCCTTATTACAGACATGAAAAATATGATCTATAGAGAGTGAAGCTTTTAAATGAACCAATTCAAATAGAAAAAAAATATTCTCAGATTATGTAATCCATATGAAAC
>NW_015634466.1:34238-34999 GCF_001515625.1 Sinocyclocheilus rhinocerous
AACAAGGTCAACCCCGCCCCCTTACTCTTAGCTTAAGACTTCTCTCTATTCCTTAGTAAAAGTTTGTCTCAGCAGCTTTGTGAATAGGTTTTAAGAGAAAACTCTTAGCTAAAAACTTTTACTGCTATTTAGGAGAACTCTTAGTGGTAAGATAAAATGTTTTGTGAATACGGGCCCTGTTGTTTAAATTATTACTTGCTGCTAGGAAGGAATATTTCGTTTTCTACCTATTTCTACTTTGTATTTTCGTTGGAGTTTGTATTTTTGATTGCACTTACTGGTAAGTAACCGGCAAGGCCTTTATGTACTATTTTTATCTTCCCTTTACACACTCTCCTTTTCTGTCCTCTCTTTTCCACTTATATCATGTGTTTCCAAAACATTCCGGTTGTCTCTCAACCACGCTCTAACATCCCATGCAGACAGCAACGCAATCTTGCTAACCTCCAGCCTATCTCTACATCTTCTACTGCACCTATTTCCTTCTCTGTGGGTCTCTGGAATTGTCCGTCAGCTGTCAACGAAGCAGACTTAATTTCTGCTTTTTCTTTACAGTCCACACTCAGCATCTTGGCCTTGACTGAGACCTGGATTCATCCAGAAGACTCAGCAACCCCAGCTGCTCTGTCTAACAATTTCTCTTTCTCTCACACCCCCCGTCAGGTTGGCCGGGCAGGGGGCATTGGTCTGCTCATCTCAAACAATTGGAAATACTCAACCCACTCTCCCCTATGCAATTATAACTCATTTGAATCTCATGT
>NW_015634466.1:35365-36974 GCF_001515625.1 Sinocyclocheilus rhinocerous
TGTCCTCATTTCCGGAGGATGGCAGTCCACATTTAGACTTTGGCAACTTCAACATTCATCTGGACAAGCCTTATGCTACAGACTTCCATTCACTCCTTGCTTCAGTTGATCTCAAACACCTTGCCATTACAAGCACGCACAAATCAGGTTTTCAATTTACACACGCAATTGTACTGCAGACAACATTTTGGTAGAACCCCTACATATCTCTGACCATTTCTTCATTACATTTAAACCACATTTTGCTACCTGTGTGCCACCAACCCCTATACCGGTTACTTTTAGACGAAACCTACGCTCCCTTTCCCCCTCCCATCTTTCCTCTGTAGTATCCTCCTCTCTTCCATCACCTACCCATTTCTCATCTCTGGATGTGAATGCAGCAACTAAAACTTTATGCTCTATTTTATCCTCTTGTCTAGACTATATTTGTCCTCTCTCCACCAGGCCAGCACGGGCTGCCCCTTCTGACCCCTGGTTATCTGATGTTCTTCGTAAACATCGGACCAAACTCAGGGCAGCAGAGAGAAAATGGCACAAATCAAAAGATCTGTCAGACCTGAGTATGTATCAGTCCTTGCTTTCATCTTTCTCTGCTGAAGTCCATACTGCCAAATCTTCATACTTCCATAACAAGATCAACAGCGCTCCAGATACACGTAATCTCTTCAAAACATTCAATTATCTCACCTCCCACCACTTCTATAACAGCTGATGATTTCGCCACATTCTTCACAGACAAAACCAGAACAATCAGTAGTCAATTCTCAGCCCCACACACACAGGACCTCAAACCAACCACACCCACTGCTAAAACTCCCATCTTCTCCTTCTGTCCCCTCACTGAGGCAGAAGTATCCAAACTTCTCCTCTCCAGCCATCCTACAACATGACCTCTAGACCCTATTCCCTCACACCTTCTCCAAGCAATCTCTCCTACACTTTTACCAGCACTCACGCATATCATCAACACATCTCTCCTCACAGGCACTTTCCCTACTGCATTCAAGCAGGCTTGGGCAACACCTCTGCTAAAAAAACCCTACATTAAACACTTCTCTTATAGACAGCTACACACCTGTCATCAAAACCAAAAACATGTATATTAGACACTATTCCATCTAAACTACAAAAAAAGGTGCTTCCAGAAGTCATAGATCCTCTTCTGAATATTATTAACTCGTCATTGTCATTAGGATATGTCCCAAAAACCTTCAAACTGGCTGTTATTTATGGGATGAAATTAGATTTAAAATGATTAATAGATGCACGCACAATTATCCATGTACTGCATACATTTTATACATGTATCTTACTAACCACAAACAAATGCCTTTCAATTTGAGTCTGTGGAATTCGGGATTAAATGATTGTGCAACGATTTGTACAAATACAGACATGTTTGCGAATAAAAATGTTCTGTTCTGCATTAATATATCATAAATTGCTCATGCAAAAAGGAATCCGTGCATATGTGGATCAGGTGACACGCATGCATTAATTGATGTCTAGTTCGAGTCGATCTTGTTCGGTTCATGCCATCTAGTGGTCACTGATTTTCTTTGGCTCAGCTGCGTGTGGATCACGAGCTGTGTGTGTGTGGATTTGC
>NW_015634466.1:37083-37948 GCF_001515625.1 Sinocyclocheilus rhinocerous
TGTTTTATTGAACTTGTTCTAATTTAACTTGTCTTAAGACACAGAATAGCTTATATTAATTTTGCCAAACAAGAACTTCGTGATGGTACCTTGTTTTTTTTTCTTTCTTTCTGTAATTCAACGGCACGTTGTCAATTATTCCTTCCCTGTAGGCTATTATTATTGTTATTATTATTATTATTATGCAAAGATGAAGTAGAAGGTGCTGATTAGCCATCTCTGCAGTATGAGAGAAATGCACCTTTCATATAGGCCCACAGCATTGCATACGCTGCAGCCTTTTCATTATCAGAATAAAATACAGTCAACCAAACATATACATACACTATAGAATCTAGATGCACTGGTTAATTAAAACAGCCCGTAGTACAATCCGCGCCGTTCAGCCTGAGCTCGGGCCAAGCACATAGCCTATTTGCACATGTTAAGAGGACAATTTTTCATGTGAAGAAGACCATGATATATATATATATTTTTTTCTTGGAAAGCGGGTTAAGTACAAAGCCTGGTTTACATAGGCCTAATAAATAGCCAACATTGTGAATATGGAAACATTTGGATTCGTGCCAAATGAGAGAGTAAGAAAGAGGATTATAGGGCCAAACAATAAATAAATAAAAAACGTCTCCAGAATAGGTCATTAGCCTATAATGTGAGATTAAACTAATTAAATATCCAGAAAAATTTAGAGAATAACTGACAACGTGCTGTTGAATTACAGAGAAAAAAAAACCCAAGGTACCGTCACGAAGTTCTTGTTTGGCAAAATTAATATAAGAACCATACACAATGGAATGCACACATGTGACTGGGGCTAGTGCCATCTAGTCAAGTCAAGTCAAGTCACCTTTATTTATATAGCGCT
>NW_015634467.1:0-19366 GCF_001515625.1 Sinocyclocheilus rhinocerous
TATATTAAATAGTATTAGCCACAAACCTCTGAATAAGTTTCAGACCGGCGAGTTTTGTGATCGTGGAGCCCACGCATAGCGGCCGCTGTGAGGCATCCTAAATAACAGAGATTCCTAATGAACGAGAAAATACAAAGTAAAGAGTTAACTAGAATAATCAAATGTCAGAATAATTAGAGACCGACAAACAACCAATTTGCCTTTCAACCTAAATTCGAGGTAATACTAAAATGGAGTCAGATTAGATAATAAAATAGTCAGATTTGAGTTAAACCTAAATTGAATAACTCTGCGCGCTGACCTGAAAAGACCGAACACGCAAGTAACCTTCATCCACCACTGGATACCTTCCTTGGGCCAAGTGTGTGGACCTTACAATGACTCTGGAACAGAAATTGATCTGACAACTTTCATCAGTTTGACAATTCTTTCATGTTACGTTTCAAGCTATCTACCTCCTGACTACCACCCTGACTTTAGGCCCATGTCTGGCACTAATCCAGTTTTCTTCCTCCCTTACGTCTCTAAGCAGTTCTGAAAAATGTGGCGGATCATGCAAGCTATAAGTCACTCTTAGCCTCATCGCTATCATGTCAGTAGTAAGAGCTCCTTTAATAATCTGCTCCATCCGTTTTTGTTCAAGTCTTCCACACAACCTTTCAGGAAGACACGATGAAGAATTTTAACAAGACTGTACAGAAAAGCAGAAAGTTTCTCCAAGTGCTACCAAACTTCACCATAAGGTCTGACTCACTCTCTGTACTGCCATATGCTGTGCCAAGAGCCTGAAAGATTGTGTATATTTAGTCAGATGCATTTACTTTGTGACTGTGCCTCAGATTCAATCAACAGAAACTGTCTGTTAAGGTGTGAACCAAATTGTCCATACCATTAGAATAACAAAGGAACAGCTTTCCTCTGGAACTTCTTGTAGATTGCAGGATCTCCAGCGGGAGGTTCTAACAGTATCTACTGCTTGTAGCCCTTTTGTCTTCAGGTATAAAGTTCTGTCTCACAGACAGAACTTTGGGAGAAGCTGAGATTCTTACAAGGGTTAAGATTCTTGAAGGCCGACATGCTAACATTGCTGCTGAAGAATTATACTACCTTCAATAAATTCTTCTCCCCACAAGAACTCTGGTCAAGCTTACTTATTTTATGTATTAGAAAAATCTAATACATTAGTGAGCCACCCAAACCACTGCTCAGCCAAAAACTGCAAAATCTAACAAGCCCTGAGATAGTCAGCAACAGTTGAAGTCGAAATGCTCACCTTCAAAAATCTGACAGCAGGCCCTCTCAAACTTTCCACAAATTTTCTCAGCACATTGCCATTCAACAATCATCTGAGCTGCTTGTTCCATGCAGGATTCATAATCCTCTTTCCCAGGTGTAATGGGTTGCACACCTGAAAACACTCTCAGTTTCCTATAAGTCAGGGTATCATTGGGCCCCTGTGTACACTTATCAACCAGATGGTCAATGGCATTCACTAAGTTCAGAATGCTAGGGTCAACTTCAGTGCTAGTTTCAATCAACAGGAATAAGTTCATTTCTGTAGTATCTCCTCATCGTCTTCGAATTGGAGTACGTACAAACGCTTTCACAGTTTAACACCTCCATAATGGTCTAATCCTTCACATCTAAAACCCCAGTAACACTTTACAATAACGTTCAGTTGCAAGTAATTTATAAGTGATTCGTTAATGATAAACTAATCATTTACAAAACATAACTGTGTTCATAATTATTAATGTGATATGTTAATATTTTTATCTATGTTTTGTAGATTAAGTTATAAATCATTTACAAGTGATTAGATAATGATGAACTAATCATTTACAAAACATGACTTTACGTTCAGATGACTTATACCGTCTTTTTACGCATTGCATCGCGCCACGTAAACATAAAACCATATCTGCATTTGTGATCGGAGAAATGACAAACAAGCGCTACTCTACACTGCTCAAAACTCGCGTTTGAATCATCAGTGGCAAATCCTTTAAATGTTTGGTCTTTGGTTTGGTTTGATCTTTTGGAAGGCCAAATAAAGTAGTTTTGCTTTCACAACGAAAACACACAGCACCTTCTTGACATGGCGGCAGCAACAATACTACAGCGAGAATAAATGTTACGCCTCATCACTTGTAAATGTGTTACACATCATTTGTAGATCTTTCTTACCTGTTACAAATGATCTGTAGCTGTATACAAGGCATTTACAACCCTTTCTGCATCCCCTAATCTAAAGTGTAAACTACTCATCAGTTGTAAATGCTTTACTCATCATTCGTAGATCTTTCAGCCCAGTGTGTACACACACACAACCTGTAACCGGCAGGTTTGTAAAACATTTACAACTGATGAGTATTTTACACTTTAGTTTAGGGGATGCAGAAAGTGTTGTAAATGCCTTGTATACAAATGTACTTAATACGTTTTTTTAAATGTATTTACATTATTGACACAAATGGCAACAACAGCTATATTAGGCTACTTTAGAGGAATAGTTCACACAAAAATGAAAATTCTGTTGTTGTTCTAAACCTGCATGAGTTTCCTTCTGCTGTATATATTTGGAACAATACTGGTAACCAAACAGTTTCTGGGCCCCCATGACTTCCGTAGTATGAAAAAAATGAATACATAAATATAAAATAGCTACACTATTGGAGTCAATGGGGACCAGAAACCTTCTGGTTACGAACATTATTCAAAATATCTTCTTTTATGTTGAGGAGAACAAAGAAATTCATACAGGTTTAGAACAACTTGAGGCCATGGGCGTAGCTTAAAATCCATAGCGATTTAAGGATTTTACTAAATATTTATTTATTTATAAAGTTTTTTTTATACGAAATAAATATGCATATAATGTAGTTAATAATACAGGTAAAAGTTAATACATTTTAAATTGTTCTTGTAAGTAAATTAATAAATCAAAACAAACTTAATGTCTCCCTCAACGTAAGAATTGCATTTTGGTGGAATAGACTTATAATGCTTGCCTGCTGTGTGGCATAAAATGATATTCCGCGTATTTAACAATGTACGCAAACTGCAGAGAGATCTGGAGACAACAAAAAACCCAGATGAAGATATCAATGCCGTGATAGATGACTCCGGACCCGGACAATCAGATAAAGGTGATCCACAGGACGCAGCCGTTTTAGAGGCTCAATGTTCTACTTTTATGCTGATCATTTGCATCCAAATGTTATTTAATTTACACAGAATAACCTATAAATAGATTTTAGAATATAAACTGTTTATCGTCTGTTCAGTAAGACTAAATAGAAAGTGTGCGCCTGCCATTGTGCATTAACTTGAATCAAGCCCAACAAATGTCTGTTTGATGAGTAATTCACTCCTTGGATTGCTGATAAAAGCCTCCTTTGAGATCGTTTTGACATACATGTTTATTGTGAATTTTCAACGTGTTAGTTTAGTGTGGCAAAATAGAAGCACAGCTGTAATTCATGTGCAATGTATGTGGTTGCCATGACAACCTCACCTGCTTGCTGCTGCTGCTCTATGTGAATGTGAGTGTGAATTTGTAGATTTACTATAGCAAAACTAAAATGTGTTTAAAAGTACGACTGACCAAATCGACCGGCTCTTTTTGAGGCTGAGTAAATGATGACAGTATTTTAATTTTGACACCTAACTATGTGTATTTGAACTTTTAAGCACAAGGTGTGAAAAAGAACTTAAGTTTAGTCAGGCGCAGTACGAGCCCCGCTGCTTAATGTCCATGAACAGTTCAAAAATATGTTTTTAAACCCCTATGCTTAAAATGCGTTTAAATGATAAGCTTACATCATGTCGTGCAAAACTATTGACATATTTCTACCGGGTTATCTCCCAACCCTTAAACGAATATATAGAGTTTGTTCAAACACACACAAGAAAAGCAACATACATGCATCAAGTTAGGCCTGGGACACACCAGACGATTATTAAATCTTAAACTATTTATTTTAAAACCATGGGAGACATGAAGACAGTTTCAACAGATGTTTAGCCTTATAATCCTCTGAACGCGCACACTAGACGATTCGACCAGACCGCGAGACCACACAGGCCCCGTCCCAAATGGAACACTTCATGTGCACTTGCGGTCTTACGGACTTACAATGGTCGCTGCGTGCGCATGTCCGTTAAATCCACTAGACCATAGGGAGTCCCATTTGTCATTTTAGCATTCAGAAGGGTGCTCGCGAGCACCCCCTTTGCGGCCGTTATGCGCCCTCGCTCTGCACTTCTACCGAGCCCGCACTGGTGCGAGCTCCGCAGCAGACTTCTACCTGACAGTCAAAGCGGCATTACGTCACGAAAGTACGGACTCAGAGGGAGACCGTGAGAGTTTAGGGTGCCATTTGGGACAGGGCCACACTTGCCGATTTTAGGGATAATTTCACAGTGACACGAGATCTCACGGAAACTCGCGAGATCAAATGTGAGTAGAGAAGAAAAACAAATAGAGGATAATCAACATTGTCAGCTGGCTCTCCCGGAGCGCGTTCTGTTTCACAGTGAAAAACAAAGTATAAAAAAAGAATATGGGTGATGTTCTCTGTTTTCATGGCATGTTTGTGGCTGCCAAGTTTCAGTCAGAGAAGCACGCAACATCCGGTAGGTGACGCTTGCTCGCTCTCATTGGCTGTCGCGGGTATCACGTCAGAGGCAGCCCGATCATATCAAACATGTTTGATATTTACGATTTGAGTTCGAGGACGCTCCGTCTCAATCGGGAGCAGTTAAATAATTGTAATGACACCGTAAAAGAGGATTTTTTTGGACAAAAAAAATCGCTTGTGACAAGCCGCGAATCAGGCCACCCCCGATCATTCGAGGGTGTAAATCGGGCTTAAAATCGGCCTTTAAATCCTCTAGTGCGTAGCCAGCCTTAATAATCAAACTAAACTCAAATCTGTGGTGACGATGACGCTGTGTTTTTGTCTGCTCCATGTGCCCGGTCCACTTCCACTCCATCATCAGCCTAAAATAGCCTGATAGCTGGGTATTTTACTGAATAACTCATGTTTTTTCTGTTGTTTGTCTTTGAAGTATTTTTCCTTTTATGAGCTCCTCTCTTAATTTTTTTTATTTTTTTTTTGAATAGCTAACATTTTTACTTATCGAAGATTGTTCTTTGCGACCACTTCCAGATTGCACCAGACCGATGTGAAGAGTGGAGGTGAATGCGGACATCAGGTGCAGTGATCTTCTGATAGATATGTGCACAGGTCGTTCAAACGTCAAATATAGAATAAATAAATTTGATTGGTAAACCAAATTTAAACGTGACGTTTCAATCTCTAATGGTAATGCATGGAATTTACGAAAAACCTCCACTAAATAATAGCGCTTATACGTGGGGGAGCATTGTGGGGCTTTGGCGATCGGCGCTACCGATGGCCAATCAATCTACTTCGCAGCCAATCACTAACCCCCTCCTTGCTCGGGCCCCGGGGCTTCAGCCCCGCCTAGCCCTATTGTTAATTTAGCCCTGGGTATAGGGGTCCACAAATATCTTTTTTTGGAATGCACTTCTGCATCACCTTAACGAGACGATCAAGGAGGCGCCTTCGTTGCACATTTTGTACACTGGTTGACCCCCAATTGTCTTTTACATTAAATATAATCTATATTTGTGTATGTAATGTAATATGTATTTGTAATGTATATTGTGTCTATGTATTTGAAACATTTGAATGGACTGACAAAGGTAGCTGTAAAGTATTTTTGTTGAAGTACAATGTTGTTTTGACCATAATAATGTACTAAATCTAACTCGTATAAATATTACAGTAGTATAGAAAAATACTATGCATACATTTATCGGTGAAGTCGAACCCTGTGATGCCAAACAAGTTCCCTGTGCAAAGGATCATGGGGGCCTGAAGTGTCCATCAGTTGTACCCTTCGAAATCCTTCATTCCGAAGGTCCCTTTGAAGTGGCCAGTTTTGAGCACTTCGGTTTGGAACGACCCGTCAATATGGTGGCCATGATTGTTTTCACTCCGAAGTGCCCTTCGGAGGGCGATATATCCCGTTTGGAACGCACCGAAAATGTGTTTGAAAATAAAATACACACGAACAATGAAAAATCTTAATATATGATTTTCCTAAATTTTGAGTGTATTACACGTAGAAGGGTAAAAACATGCCAGACCAGATATTGGTATGCTGCAAGCAATATGGCTAATAAACAAAATTGATAATGGGTGTGTTAGATTTAGTGTGCGAATAATCAAGCATTGACAATAATCAGTCATATTCCCTGCTAACACACGATGTAACAGTTACGTAATGTATACTTTTTGGTAATTTCATGAATTACCAATTGACAATGTAACAACGACGTCGCATGTCCGTAATTTCATTACCATCAAATTACCAACACACAACGTCGTCAGATACGTCCTCATTACGTTGTAAGATTACCATCATTCATTCATTACTATCATTTACACATTCTTTATATGCTCTTATTACCAAAAATTACTATTTGAAATGTGTAATAATTAGACACAAGATTTAAATTTCCCTTAAGATAATGGGTTTCTTTTCATCAAGTCAGAACATGGATATATAGCAGTGGTGGGCCGTCAGGGCCAGCAAAGCCTTCTCTGCTGGCCTAAACACTATCAGAATCACTGATTTAGTTTAATATATTTTTCCATGAATGTGTATTAAATTATTTCCAATAGTCTATTCTCTTCATTTCATAGCCTTTCTCTTGGTTGCACTGCTTCCAGCAGTGTATGTTTATATTAGAGCTTTTATCCAATCATATTTCAGCAATCGTGTTGCCAGGGTCAAAGAAATCTGCCTTAAGGCCTTCAGAATCAACATTGCAGGCGTCTGTTAGCTTAAATCAATGGCAATGAAACTGTTGCTTTAACCAATCAGATTTCGAGTTGGCAGCACCAACGATAACGTCAGCATTTTCTCGTCCTTTCATTGGATGGTCAGCGTACTAGCAAGCAAACAGCATCACTGTAAATCATTTTATTAAAACTTAGTAAAACTTTTATTACTGTTTCTCAGGTTTAGATTTTCAGTGCATTTTGAAAAAATATTTGCCTACTATATTTAGTAAATCTAAAAACAGCCTGTCTGTTATGTAGTGCCCTGTTATACTGCATTACTGTGTAATATTTATGGTTTCTATAGCCGTGGCATCATTATGATGGTATAAAGAGATGGATTAATTCATGTAGGACGCCACTGAAGGCCTAGGTGTAAAATGCACGGCCCGCCACTGATATATAGTGATGTGATGACACCGTGTGCAACCGTATAATGTTGACAGGAAAGGAAAATGTATTTTTCTGAGTCAAGAAACTTTTTTATTTCATAACGAGTTATGAAGATAACGTTGAAATAATGACACGGACCTGGCTACACCATGTCATCCACCGCAAATACTGAATCAGGACAGCGCGTTTGTCTGAGGCACATTTTTACTTCAACTGTGTCTGACAGAAGAATTGTTTTTTTCTGAGTTGAGTCTTACAATTTATAACAAATAAATAGGTTCATAAAATTGTTTGGGGGAAAAAAACTCTGGACAGACGCTAAAACCCCATTTTTATTGTTGTTGTTATGTATTGTATAGTACTTTGGCCGTTGAGAGTTACCATGGCAACCGGGAACACACAAGCTGCTGGAGAGGACACGCCTGACATTTATCTCTGTTTCTCGTCAGTTATATCAAAAAAGTTCAACAACTTTGTCAGATTGGTTAAGTAACATTACCCACAGTCTACTTTTACTTTTTGTTAATATTTATACCTCTGTGATTATGGTATCTTTCCTTAATTATCTGAAATGTCTGTTAGCAAATGTTATGCTAGCATAGCATATCTGTTTATAATGATGCTGAGCACGGAACGTCCTGAATGCTTTCATTCATATTTCGCTGTATTTCCTATGTTTTTATTCATAATTTGGGTGTATTTTAATTTTCATATGTGTGTTTTTGAAGATAAATGAACTGAATTCATTTTGTGTCTGTATTCATAATTCACAGCTGTTGAAACAACATTTAAATTAGTTTGGGCAAATGTCCGCCCATAGAAAATAAATAATTATAAAAATTACCAACTGATTACCAGCACACAACTATTGATCCACGACGTTGCCACAACATCACAGTTACTACCTGGCAACGTCACAAAATTACGTTGTGACGACGAAAATGGAAATGTCACTTTTCTGGTTGCCACGACGCAACTAGTTACATAGCCACATCGTAACTTTGGTCACCAGATTACGTTGCAGTTACGTAACAGTCACACATTTTTCTGGGTTGGCGGTACCGAGGGCCCCCCAAATAAAATTCTGCTTAGGGCCCCATAAAGGCTTGGACCGGCCCTGCACAAGAGCAATACTGCTGTTGGATAAAGATGTCAAGTCTGTCGGAGTTTGTTGGGTCAGTGTGTTACCTTTGTTGGCGTTTGTTGCCATTGTTTCTCTGACAACTGTTATACAGCTAACAGCACAACATATCCCGAGCATATTGTAATCTTGTTAGGAACCTTCCGGGAGTGTTTCATTGATCTTCTGGTAGTTGTGGCTGCTGTGACCATAGACTGAAACAGGTCGTGCAGTGTGACTTGGACACAAACATGGCGGCGATAATGCACTGTGACGTCACATGGTCCGAATGAATAGAATACCCAAGATGTGTCACACATATAGGTTTGAATGGGGAAAAATGCAATGCTCAATATGGCCGCTCTATCGAAGGAAGCCCCGCCTTCTGAGTAAAATATACCAATCACTAATCAGTAGGGGTGTGACGAGATCTTGTGGCACGAGATCTCGCGAGATCCGATGTGTCCGATGGATCTCGCAAGAACGTGACGATGGATCTCGCGAGAACGTGACGATATCCTCGCGCTATTGGCATATGTCAGACCTTTCAGACATATTTGCATTACACTGGATCGTTCACCAGTGGTATGTAAGATATTTTATGTTCACCTGCAAATACAATATGTATTCATGTACGCAAAAGAGATTTCAGTGCGGTACTCACGTGCTGTGATAGACTGTTTCTGTGCGCATGCATGCAAAAAGCTGCAACTCAGACATCATATGTGAGAGACACGTCATTTTGGTATTTGTGAATCTTATGTATATTCATCATCTGATTTAAGTACCTGGCACTGGCAGTATTTTCACAAACTTGTAACTTACATGCTTAGAGCAGAACCATGCATCATTCATTTATATTTCTACGTGGCTCCCTGCAATACAACTCTGATTTTGCATTATTGACACACTATTTTCCTAATTAATGCTGTACAGTTGCTTTGACACAATCTGTATTGTTAAAAGCGCTACATAAATAAAGGTGACTTGACTTGACTTCAGTCGCGCCATCTAGTGGTCTGTTATTGACACAACCACAACTGCTACAACTGATAACGCAGTGCTCAAGCGGGTACTGCTAGTCATGTTGAGGTCATTAAAATATGTCATATTAATATTTTGCGTTCAATTATTTACTTATCAGGCAAGTGGCCACATGATAAGCGGAAAAATTACACAGTGTAGTCTTTATCACCCTGCAGAGGTTTCTTTTGCAAAATAATCTGCTGACTGTACACTATCCCTCAGCCTTGCCACGCCCCCCCAGTTTGGGAACCACTGCTTTATCCTTTTAAACGGATATATTAAAATCGTGTTTATTATATATTTTTCTATTAAAGTGGAAATCAGTTTACTAAATAATGTAAACTTGACTGACTGCTTCACTTCCACTTTAAAGGGATATTTGTGTTGTTTATTATTTATTTTTATTTATACTATTTATAATTTTTGTGGAACTACTTGCCTCTCAGTTGAGTTTGTGGCAAAACATTTTGCAGTGTTTACATGTTTATTACTGCATAAAATTAATTAAATCAGTAAAGTCATCGTGGCTCTGCAGCTGCCGTTAGAAGTCCCGGTCAGCTTTCTGAGGCTCACGCTTAGGACTGCACATGCGGATTGGCTGATCTAGCCTGAAAAATAAGCTTTTTTAACGCTATTGGAGCATAAGAAACAACATTTATGAGACAGTTGTTGTCAGATTTCATTGGTGATTTAAAATCTGAAATTTAATCGTAAGCTTGGCGAACAGTTTTGGAGAATTTGATGTTTCCCCATTCATAGAAATAGGAGCTGCATTTGCATGCCCGAGAGGTGTTTCAAAAATGGCCACCGAGTGAAATTACTTAACGGGACTTTGGTGGTTGTGTTGTTTCAGTTTTTTTCTGCCTCAGGATCTGACTTGTGCTAGTACATATACAGCTCTATCACAGTGTTTGCCATCTCGAGTAGCAGACACTGAACATGCTGTAAAGGAGGCGTAAAGGTGTAAAGGTGTGATGAAGTTAGCCACAGCAGTGGGCATTTACTTCAGTTTCTGCAAGAGGTAATGCCCCTTTGAAATTAAATGTTTTACACAGAGAGTGAAAATGAGGATGAATTTTTTTTTTGTGCAAATATTGGACCATTTTTGGTACAAAAAACTTTGCAAACTTTATAAATTAATCTCAAGAAATTTCTTAATCTGAAACTGCATTTCATGACCACTTTAAAAGCGCAAAAGTCATGACTGATCTTTTTTATCTTTATAGGAGACAGAAGAGTAAAAATCTGGAAAGGACATACATGCAAAATGAGAGTCTCTGTGATCTTGTAGCGGTCTGGCATGTGAGTGACCATGTCGATCATGTTGTCTTCTGAGGTCCGCACCAGTGTGGGGCCAAACACCAGGGTCAGATTTCTAGGCTCCATCTGGAGAGCAAGGAGAGTCAACTTTTGTCAGTTTTATCAGTTTTATTATTACTCCTGAATGTATGGTTTCCTTAACTTCATGCACTTTTATGTCTCAGGCATTGATTTTTATTAAAAACAAACAAATTTCACCTTCCTTTCCTTTTAGTTATATGATGATGACATTAAAAAGATCCTGAAGCATTTAACATGATTTCATTTATATTCAATTACCTTATGTATAGATCTTATTGCTTTACTCTATTATTTTGCTTTTGTTGTTAATATTTAGTTTATTTAGTAATATTATTCTTTCAATATGTTCAGTCTGTCAATGGTGTCAGTAAGGAACATGCTTGGGATAATGAATGATAAATGAAGAAAAAGAAAACTTGAGGTAAATTTTACACTGTAGTTTTGTCAGATTTTGCAGTGTAAAAATACAGTATATTTCAATGTGTGTATTTAGGAAACATAAAAATGTGAGCTGTAAAATTAGCATTAGAAAAAGATGTCACTTCCACCATCATTTCCACCTCAGAACACTATTAAACAATTTTTTTCAGCTGTGCTGGAAGTGACACAGTGGAGGAAATTTTTCATGACTTTCATAGAATAATGCCAAAAATGACAGAATTTTCCTGTGTGCACACTACCATTCAAAACTTTGTGGTCAGTAAGTATTTTTTTTTACATCAATCAAAAGTGGCAGTAACGACATTAATAGTGTTACAAAAGATTTATATTTCATATAAAAGCTGTTCTTTTGAACTTTTCATATAAATGTATCACAGCTTCTATAAATGTATTAAGCAACACAACTGTTTCCCACAGTGATAAACATATTTTTTTTTTTTTTTTTTACATATATAGAGCATATTAGAATGATTTCTGAAGGATTATAAGAAACTAAAGACTGGAGTAATGGCTACTGAAAATTAATGTTTGCCATCACAGGAATAATTTCCATTTTAAGATACATTAAAATAGAAAATAGTTATTTTAAATTGTAATAATATTCCACTATGATACTGCTTGTACTGTATTTTTGATCAAATAAACGCAGCCTTGGTAAGCAAAAGAGACTTCTTTCAAAAACATTGTACCAACCTCAACATTTTGAACAGTGGTGTATATATACTGCTGGACGTAAGTCTATTAAGTCTATCTTATTAAGTCTACAGCACTAAAAGTGCCCACAGTTGAAGAAACACTCATTTATTGTGATTGGCAAAATATGTCTAGTACAGCCTGAACCTTATTCTTCTCTGAATGGTCTGCAACTGTTTTCAGGTGACCAGTTAAAAACTTCAGTGTGTGGTAGTAGTGATCCGGCAGGTCACGTATCTAAAAGAACAACATAGACAGCACAAAACTTTGATAAGCAACTGCAAATATAAATTAGCTGAAATTGAATGAATAAACTGATGGTACATACAAGTTTATTTATGGTCTTCAAGCGGTCCCCTGCATCTTCTAAACGGTTAGCGTCAATGAAGTCATTATATTTATCTACAAGTAGAGTGCAGCAGTGAGCTTTGTTTGAAAATGGATGGAACATACACTCATTCTGACACCCATGCAAAGGCTTTGTGTGAATGAATTTAAGAGGAAGTTGAGCTGAATATACCATCTGTAAAAAGGGGCTCTGGGAGTTTCCTGAAGAAGGACTTCAGAAGACTGCTGATGACATTCAGGTCTTGCCATTTCTGTAAACAAACAATGTCATTACTGTTCTGATTTATACCTGCAGATTTGCTATCTGTCTTTGTCACGCTCCCTCTTCACCTCCTCAGTAGTGTCTATATCCATGCCCTTGTTCAGCTGGTCCTGAAGGGAAGACACGATGGCACTGTTCGCTGGCACTCTGTAGATGCCAGTATATTCCAAACCCATCTCCTCCACCAGATGACAACAAGTCTCTACAATCTGTGGGACAAACTAAACACAAAAGCACATGATAAAAGATAACTATATCATTCTTTCCTTTATTTTCTTTTATTTTTATTTTATTAAATTTTTTGTCTCAATAGCACTTTATTTAATAGTTCCCAATACCTTACCTTTACCTTTTAAATGTTATTTGTTTTATTTTGAAGCATAATGTAGAAAATTTTTGGGCAGACAAAAGGGAAATGAGATTAGGACACATGCATGCCAGACTCAAACCTAAATCACCTAAATAAGCCAAAAAAAATAAAAAATAAGCCGAGACTTAAAGTATGCTTAAACAATAATACAGTTAATAAAAACTAGCACTGGTTCACAAAGCTTACTGACCTTATTATTGGCAGCAGGCGGGCAGTCCTCCAGCCTTACCCCAAAAGATTTTGGACCAGTTTTCTTTCCCTTTCTCAATATGTTAATGCCCCATGAAGCCTTAGTACTCTCATCTGTTAGTTGGAGAAAGAGAAGATACACAGATCTGAAAGATGCAAATGCAAAGCAGAGAGTGGATAAAGGGGCGGGGTTATAGTGTATAAGCCTGTTTGTCATGGTTCCGAGAGTTCACCTTTCCCTGGGGATCGGTTCACTCCTGACATGTTTTCAGCTTTAGAGAGGAGGAAAGGTGGCATCATCCGATGGATACTTGGAGAAGTATCTGGCTTGTTGCCTGTTGGACTGCAAAATGGAAGAGATAAGACTACAACACTCACCATTCCATAAGTACCATCAAGTAGGCAAGAGATATCACCTCTGTTTTCTATAGTCATTCAGCTTCTTATTGATGAGAGCCTGTCTGGAGAAGCCCAGTTCCTATTTAAAAGCAATAAAGATGAGGTGTCAAATACTTTTGTTTGAATTTACAGTACATTCCTATCTACTTTCATAGCATTTTTTTACAGTCATAATTCTACAGTTTATTTAAATTAAATTAAGTTTACTGTGACTTCACAGTGAACAGCAGCAGAAAATGACTATGATGTAGATCAAAAAGTTAATCTGTGTCTGCATTACAGTTATCTCTTCATTAGTTAACACTTTGATGACCATGGTATTAGGTTGACACTTAGTTTCCTAGCATGTACTGTGGCATGAATAAATCATGTGGTTGCATTTTCAACTTTTTTTATTATGCTGCTTTTTGTTACTATTAGTGGCTTGTTTTCTAATAATTATTTGTTTACGAAATAGCTTTTTTCCCCTCAACAAACCTCATTGTCAGTCTTGCTGTTCTCTCTGATGACTCTGATCCAGTCCAGCATGTCATCCCTGTCCTCCGCCTGAAGCAGGTACTCACAGAAGTCCTGCGTCGTCAGCCTCAAGGTGTGTTTACGCTTTGTCTCGCTGTATGCAATGTCAATCAAGCAGCCTCGAATGCTGATTGGCTGCTCGTCCTCTCCTTGTCCGTTACCGTGATTTCCTGCCCCAGCTGCGTGAAGTATTGCCTCCTGCTTATCCTTGTAGTGGTAAAGTGAATGGGAGCGCAGCACAGAGAAGACTCGTTTCCAAGGCCACATGCCTCCGCCCACTTTCTGAATACGATACATAAACACAGAGGTCTCAGGATAGCCCACAGAAGTGCTGTCTGAAAAGTAATTACATGTGTAATTATACAGATTCATGAACTACTGTCAGACCTTTCCCTTATTAGTGAGAATCTGTTTATAGTGCAGCCAGCCTTCTTTCCTAATGTCAGTCAGAGTGATGTTCCCCTGTTCAGAGGTTGAGCGAGCTTTCTCTGCTGCTCGAAGATTCTCTAGAGACTGAAAAAAAAAACATCACTATTGAACAGACTCTTAGTCAATGAAGATTTACTGTAATTGAGGTTGGTTGGACAGAAAGAAGTACTTACGCCATCTGCGAAAAAGCTTTTGACACGTTTTGGTAGTCTCCTGAAGAAAAAAAAAAAAAGGAGAGTAAAATTAATACCTTCATGCAGGAATGGGGCAAAATATCCTAGAACTGAATTATACCCAAATTAATCTCAATCAAATCTAAATTGTTGCATTAAAACACTTTACAAAACTTAATTCAGTAATTTGCATTTCAAATAATATAACTTTAGTTACAAATAATGTAACTAGTAGAAATTGAGAATGTGCCCACAAACACATGCAGCACTAAAATAACATCACATCAAACAGCATATTATGTGCAGTGGTTGTCACAAAGAAGTTGTGATACTTTCCACTGTCCTGTGACACCTGTAACACTCACAAGAAAACACGGCCCTCCTCCCTGAAGGTGTTCAGACCCTCGTCACATGACTTGGAGCGCTCTGTGGTAATGGCCAGCAAGTAAGAGGAACGACGGCTGTTTTTGAGATTACCTGTTACAAAAATATAGTGTAGTAAAGGAGAGAAGACAATGAAAGAAGGCATTGCACAAAAAAGTCAAAGAGAAGGGAATTATACTGTATATATAAGTGATAGAATGAATACTAGGGCTGAACAATTTTTATAATTAATCCATAAATTATTTTCATAATATATTAATTAAAAATAATTAAATGCCACCACCAAAACCGGTAACACTTTATAATAACTGCACGCTAGGGATTAGTTAAGCATTAGTAAACAATGAATTCATCATTTATAAAGCATTATCCCTACATTAATAAACATTAGTAAGCAGTTTATAAGTACAGTTATAAATGTATTATTCTTGATTTATAAGCATATCTATAATGTGTTTAATAATTATAGTTTCGTACTTTAATAATGATCAGTTTATCATTTCTAAATTAAGTATTACATTATTTATAAACCCGTTATTTAGGAGTTGACAGTGGTTCATAAGATCATTTAGAATGTGTAAGTAAATTATTAATATTACTATTTAAATGTACATTTATATATCTTATCATTTAGACATATAGTAATAGTGTTAATAAATGCTTTATTAAACAGGTATTCCTACTATAATTCATGATTAATTCAGGTAGTTATAAAACAAACTGTTACAAAATGATGTTGTTATGCATCCTCACGCTTTTTTAAGTGGGTATATGGAAATTCTTCACCTTTCCTAGTGGGTATACGGCGTATACCTACGTATCACGTAGACTAAACCACTGCAGAGGACCACAACAGAGACAGTGATAGTGTTGGAAGACTATAGACCCGCACTAGGGGTGAGGCTGTAATACTCTGAGTTAGTATTAATGATCCTGTGTCGGACCAGCATACACCTGAGAAGGGCGGTGAGAGTGTATAGATGCTAAAGATCTGATTCTCATGTGTTGTTTGAGATAGTGATAGTAGCTTCTTGATGGAACGCCGTCACCATACTTAGGTGAATTACCTCGAAGTATTTTATAAACTAAGCATTCATTATAATACTACAGATAGCTTAATTAATTTTCCTCAGTTGATTTGTGTTAGGCCCATCTGTCAGATTATGCAGAAGATTGTTTATCATTGTTATCAATTAGTTTTGGTATATAGTATGTGTGAAGTCTAGACGCAGAAAAATGCCTAGATATTACATGTGTTATGTCATCACTGCTCATACAGTACAAGATTACTTGTCAAATAAATAAATGAACTTTAATTCATTTTAGTTCAAGTGTAGAGATTGCAGTATGATATATCACCCAGTAAAAATGACTTCCAATAATCCTGAAAATAGTTTCAAAAAGATGGTGCACCCAAAAATTACAATTCTGTCATCATTTACCCACCCTCATGTCATTCCAAAACTATATGACTTTCTTTTTTTCTTTTAAAAATCAAAGATATTTTGAAGAATGTTGGTAACCAAACAGCTTTGGTGCCGATTGACTTCCATTGTATGGAGGAAAAAAAGTGCCATTTCTGAAAATATGATCTTTTATGTTCAACAGAAGAAAATCATAAAGGATTTGAATGACATGAGGGTGAGTAAATGATGACAATTTTCATTTTTAGGTGAACTATCCTTTTAAGATAAATGTTAAAATGTGCCTCCTAAAAGCACAAGTCCCAGTTACCGTGGTCTAGAACAGTGGTGACAGTGGTGACCCAGAAGAGTGACCCTTGTTTTTTTTTTCTTTTTAAATTGATGCGACCCATTGTCCTGTCCATTGTTATTATTACTACTGTCACGATCACCCACTGCAGTGTCCATGAGCTCCACCAGAATGCACTCCATCCCTGACTTTTATCATTCACCCAGGACTCCATTTCCCACAATCCTTTGCCCAGACTCATCACTCTCATTACCAGTTCACAGCTGCCTCATATTAGTAGGACTATAAGAATAGGCTTGTTTGACATGCGCCTGAAATGTAGGCGAGAGTAGGCGGCTGCAGTGAGTGGAGGTGTGAAATAAGCGCAGTCAAGACGGACAGTTCTGACCTCTCGGAAGTGGAACAGATACCAACGAGCTCTAAGGCAGATATCGTGTTATTTACACTCACGTGCTGTTGTTAATAAACATGATATGATTTCAGTTCTGTTGTTTTTATATGAAAATAAATATGATGAACAAGACACTCAAAGTGCTTGCTATTTAATTCCATACGAAAGCCGTATTTATCATCCATTTTTACTTTAATACAAACATGTATTTTAGATTCACATATCTCACACAGAGATCGCACTGTCATAGTGTTTGGGAATATGCATATACATACACAATATATCATATACAATACATAATCACATGGAACCAGATAAAAAAAAAATATATTTCAGAAGAGAACGCAGCATCACAGTTGTCTGAACCAATGAGCATTAAGATGTGTCATCAGTCAGTCGTTTCCCATCATGCTTTTGATCAGCGCAGTCGGTGGAGAGCAACTGCGCTCGACTGCGCAATCCGACACAGCCGCCTCGCCGTTGCGAGAGCTTTTTGGCACACATCAGCGTGACATCGGAGCAAGTCGGACGTAACTCTGACACTTTTCTAACCGGCATGCATCTCGCGGTGATCACCTCAAACGAGCCTAATACTAGCGCAAACGAGGGACTAATGACTTGATAAATCGAACACAGGTGAACTGAATGACATAATCAGGGCAACTAATGAAAACTAGGTCAAAGGAACAAGAAAACCACAGACATGTAACAGTGTTGTCCTGGTGACTTATACACACTTGATATCAAGTAAAGCATAAAAGCAGGGCTCTTTCTGGAACTCCACAAAATCTTCCTCTGAGATTCTGACGGCAACGGTCTGAAAACCAAGGTGAGTTTTTGGCACAGAGACCTACTGAATAACTTGGTCTTTAAAAACACATTGAGAATACAACGTGCGCAGTATATGAGTGCAGACAATTCACTTTTGCTGCTTCTTATTTTTCAAGTTCATGGCGATGCTGAGAAGTCTGCTGGTTCTGTTCATCTTGTTCTCCATGGGAAATGCAGATGGTAAACAAGACATTTATTTGTGTAAACCCTCATTATTCAACTTTAAAAGATTGTTTTGCGAATACTTTGGTATTCAGAAATATACAGTATTTTGTTGACTAGAGCTTGCATAATACGAGTAATGTGAATATTACAAGACTAACATATGAAGGCCTACTGGATACAGTTGTTCTAGATAAACAATGCCACTATGGATGGACAAATTTTGGAGTCCAATGCTACAAGTTTTTCTCTCAGTCGGCTGACTGGATCACAGCAGAGGTAAAGTGTTCGTTACAACAAGGCAAATGTATTATTTTTAAAGAAACTTCCTTTAATTTCTTTTTAGAGAACTATACTGAGCAACTAATCCATCACAGCAGATTTTGTTTGAAAATGACTAAAAATGTAATTGACTTTTTTTGGGAAAGACCAAGTAAAAGTTTTTGCGTATTTTTATTTATTTTTTTTTTTAAATGTGTCTTTTAGAGGCACTGTATAGATCAGCATGCAAATCTCGCATCCGTGCACGATGAACTGGAAAACAATTTTCTGATGAGTCTGTTGCCTTCTACTACACGATGTTGGCTTGGTGTTCATGATGGTGTACAAGTAAGTTGTGTGGCCTAAAGAGACTTATGTTTGTCGAGACAGAAATGTTACAAATGAAGATGGTTTGACTTCAAAGCCAAACTAAATGACATTTATGGTGTCTGAGTACAGAAGAGTACGCTTTTAATCACTGTCTTTGCTCGTTAGGAAGGACAGTGGTTGTGGAGTGATGGAACTGCATATGACTACACCAACTGGTGCTCTAATGAACCTAACAATCTAAATGTCGAGAACTGTGGAGAGATCAACTGGAGCTGTAAGAATGCAGTGTAGTGTTTATTACTTTCAAATATTTACCATCCTAAAGTTTCACAAATTACATAAATTGGCTCATTTTCTAACACTACTGTAATGATCAGAATAACTAATTTCATTTTTCCGCCCTACAGCTAACCGTTGCTGGAATGATGCAAGCTGTTCAACCTCAATGGGCTATGTTTGTGCAAAAGAGCTGTGAGATCATGCGCAGTCATCCTGCTCCGCAGTTACTTTGTACTACATTTGAAAGTTTCTGGACTTCTTTACAAAACGTTCTCAACCTTAATCTCTTAATATTGAAACACTCCTCGAATCAATAAAGGCATTAAAGCAAACCTTGTGTGTTGGTGTTTAATCCAAATTATGTGTAATATGAGAATATGGTTTGTAGACTGACATTAGGCATTAAGTCATGTGCTTGTTAGTCTTACTATGTAGAT
>NW_015634467.1:19624-33014 GCF_001515625.1 Sinocyclocheilus rhinocerous
TATGAAAATAAATATGATGAACAAGACACTCAAAGTGCTTGCTATTTAATTCCAATACGAAAGGTGTATTTATCCTCAATTTTTATTTTAATACAAACATGTATTTGAGATTTTTATAGATATATGACAATCACATATCTCACACAGAGATCGCACTGTCATAGTGTTTGGGAATATGCATATACATACACAATATATCATATACAATACATAATCACATGGAACCAGATAAAAAAAAAAAATATTTCAGAAGAGAACGCAGCATCACAGTTGTCTGAACCAATGAGCATTAAGATGTGTCGTCAGTCAGTCGTTTCCCATCATGCTTTTGATCAGCGCAGTCGGTGGAGAGCAACTGCGCTCGACTGCGCAATCCGACACAGCTGCCTCGCCGTCGCGAGAGTTTTTTGGCACACGTCAGCATGACATCAAAGCAAGTCATACGTAACTCGGACACTTTTCTAACCGGCATGCATCTCGCGTGATCACCGGTGATCGGTTCTGCGCAGATTTTGCTCATCTCAAACAAGCCTATTAGCACACACACTCTCTTTTCACTGGTGATTGAATATTGTTTAACTCTTCCGTGGTTCTTAGGCCCTGTCCACACGAATGCGGTTATTTTTAAAACCGCAGCTTTTTCTACGCGGTTTGGCCGTTTGTCCACACGCAAACGCAGCACCAGTTCACTGAAACCGAACATTTTTGAAAACGCCTGCCAGGGTGAAGATTTTCAAAAACTCCGGTTGCAGTGTTATCGTGTAGACAGCGAAACCGGAGTTTTTGCCTTGTGACGTCAGAGCCTGCACTCTTATCTCCGCCTACTGGAAACTTTTTCAGGCTTCTGATTGGCCAACATGGTTTTTGTTGGTTTGGCATGCTCTTGACAGTGCTTCATATCATGCGTTTGCGTTTTCATGTGGACAGAGATTTTTTTTTTAAAACGGAAGAAGGAAAAACTTTTAAAAAACTTTTTGTTTATAAAAATACCCATGTACGTGTGGACATAGCCTTAGTTTCCCTGTTTTCTTGCCTTCGTGTTTTGATCCCAGAACTGTCTCCTTGTTTATTATTGTTTACTGCCTGCCCTGACCTTCGCCTCGCTGTGTTTGCTTGCTGGTGTTTGACCCTGCCTGTTCTGACTACACTCTTTGGAATAAAGCCTGCACGTGGATCCCCACTTTGTTGTTACGCCTCCCTTCATTACAATGTCAGTCATTGTGATTTTGAGAGGGAATCTCACATTTATATGTGGATGTCACTCCTGAAACTTTGCGTGTTGGTCCTCTTGGCAGCATGAAAAACAACTTTTATTCAGATTTTGAATGGATTAGATATCCAAGTAAGTGTGCACAATGCGCTCCCTTTATAATCTCTAAAAATCTGTCACACATTTCCATTTATCGCAATCTCACTGTTAGAATCAATGAAGCTACACTGCACAATGAATCTTTTATTCACATCGCGTCTACACTTTGTTTGTTATAATGACAGGACTCATGAGTTTGTGTAACTCAGCACTGAACAAAAACTCCAGTGTTTTCTCCAGTGTGTGGATTTTAACTTAAACACCTTTGAATGGCCATTGCGTTCAAGAAATCAACAGGTATGTTTGTGATTGGCCACATTGCTCAACACTGCAAAAACACATTGTAAATATAATACTTTGAAGCTCTCCACAGTGCAAACACAAATACACATTGGAATCTGCCATTAGCCAGCTGCCACTTACTTTCATTTTGTTGTTTGTTTATTTTGTTATTAATGTTATGTTTGACAGTTCCTGCCTCCTTCTTCTGTGCATCTTGAACTTTGTTACTTACATATATGCATATATATACATTTTCCATAAATCATCCTGGCAACCCATTTTTTAAGTCTCGCGACCCACCCCAGGGTTGCGACCCAGGATTTGAAAACCACAGGTCTAGAACTGCCACTGAAGCTCTTATGAAATCACATCTGTATTTAACAGGCAGGCTCCACCCCAGCTTTATCACTTAGGTCGACCCCTATCAAATTATCAGCACTTTCTTCTTTTGAGGGACTATACAGCAAACTTTCACAGCACATCCAGATTTTTGCTGATTTCGCTAAACTGTTTAACAAGTCAACCGTCATTGGATTATGTCAGCGAACACAGTATTATTTGACTTGATTGTTTTGAGTGTCATCATAAAATTGCTGAGTCTGGCTGCAGTCTTGCACTTGCACTCTCAGACCCATGCACTTCCGCAAGTGATGTCACTTGCAATTTTTATTTATTTATTTATTTTTTATTTATTTAATTGAATCTCTCAACATTTTACAACAGTAGCCAGGTGTTGAAGAGAAGAAAGAAGATACAAAATTACAATGTCAATTGCAATCACCAACTACACTCTCCACTGCCTGAGATGTCACTTGCAATTAACACAAATCATGTGCATAGTCAATGGAGACAAGACGCTGTGGTGGTTAAACAATTAAAAGTAATTTAGTACTATATCGTACAGAGTCCTGCAAGTCACCTGTAGGACAAATAGACAAGACCTACAAATCTGTGGCCACAGAATAGCAGAATATGAATGCAATGTGTAAAGTCTCTCATTATGCGTTTTCCTGCCGTATAAATCATAAATACTTAATATGGTTTAATGCATTAAGACAGTGATATTAAGAGACCAAATTGGATATACAGTTATTAATAAAATGTACTATATAAGGACAGCAGATGTCCAGAATATGAACAGATCATGCAAAGTTTCACTTTTCCACCCACACCGCAAAACGCTTAATGTGGCATAACGGACTAAGATGATAAAGACCTAATTCAGTATAGCCTACATCGTATTGTTGATGCAAACAGGCAATCAGATATGAATGTGCATTAAGAAATGCACTAAGAAAGTGATATTAAAAGACCAAATTCAGTATACATTTTATTAAAAATATTGGTAACACTTTATTTTAAGGACCAATTCTCACTATTAACTAGTTGCTTATTAGCATGCATATTACTAGCATACTGGCTGTTTATTAGTACTTATAAAGCACATATGAATGCCTTATTCTGCATAACTATATTTTAGATCCTTTAATCCAACCCCATACCTAAACTTAACAACTACTTTACTAACTATTAATAAGCAAATTAGGAGTTTGTTCAGGGAACAAAGAACTAAGAGAATATGTTTTCCCTATTCTAAAGTGTTACCAAAATATACTAGCAAGCAGATGAGCCCAGAACACAATGCAGTAAATTGCACGTTACATGTACGTTTTGCATGAAGGAGATGTTCTACCATTGGTCTAGCTCAGAAGTGGCTAATCCTGCTCCTAGAGGGCCATTGTCCTGCAAAGTTCCAACCACAATTAAACACACCTGAACCAGCTAATCAATGTTTTCAGGCAACTTCAAAAACTTGTAGCAGGTTTATTGGGGGAAGTTGCGGCTATTTAGTTGCTATTTCAGCCTGTCATATAGTTTTTGGTGACAATCACCATCACCCTTTAATGAGACGTTTTATAAGTGACGTGACATGTGGCCAAGTATGGTGACCCATACTCGGAATTAGTGCTCTGCATTTATCCCATCCAAAGTGCACACACACAGCAGTGAACACACACACACACCGTGAACACACACCCGGAGCAGTGGGCAGCCATTTTTGCTGCGGCGCCCGGGGAGCAGTTGGGGGTTCGGTGCCTTGCTCAAGGGCACCTCAGTCGTGGTATTGAAGGTGGGAGAGAGCGCTGTACATTCACTCATTCACCCTACCGGTACGAGACTCGAACCCGCAACCTTTTGGGTTACGAGTCCGACTCTCTAACCATTAGGCCACGACTTCCCCATGAAGTGAAAGGGGCAAACCACAAGCGGCCAGAGTCCAGGCAAATGGTCATTTTTTAGGTGTGTCTATAGTCTTAGAGGCCCTTTCTTAACATCTTTTCAAGCTGTTAAAAGGAATAGGGCTGAAGTTTCTCTCTCTTAAGATTGTGCTGCTTTAGCTCTGGTGACAGCCAAGAGCATAAGTGACTTAGAAGCTTTATCTGTTAACCCGTCTTGTTTAAATTTGCTCCAGGGCTTACAAGAGTTTATTTTCACCCAAACCATGCTTTTATACCTAAAGTAGTCGACTATAGAGATAGAGATAAAGAGATAATTATGTTCAACTACAGAACTTGGCAACGAATGACCCATTGGATTGTAGGCTTAGGCCCAGAAGGCTTAAGGGCCCACTCCACAAGGGGCGTGGCTACATCATGGGCCCTAAATAGGAAAGTTTGAATGAATGAATGAATGAGGCATTTTATATAGCGCTTTATTGTGTATTGCTGTACACCAAAAGTGCTTTACAATCATATGAGGGGGTCTCTCCTCAACCACCAGCAGTGTGCAGCATCTGGATGATGCGACGGCAGCCACAGTACAACGGTGCCAGTTCGCTCACCACACACCAGCTACAGGTGGATAGGAGAGAGAGATAGAGCCAATTCAGTGAATGGGGATTATTAGGAGGCCAAGATTGACAAGGGCCAGTAGAGGAAATTTGGCCAGGACACCGGGGATACACCCCTACTCACTCGAGAAGTGCCATGGGATTTTTTAATGAACACAGAGAATCAGAACCTCGGTTTAACGTCTCAACCGAAAAATGGTGCTTTTTACAGTATAGTGTCCCCATCACTACACTGGGGCATTTTTACCCACACAGACCACAGGGTGAGCACCCCCTGCTGGTCTCATTAACACCTCTTCCAGCAGCAACATCGTTTTCCCAGGAGGTTTCCCATCCAGGTACTGACCAGGCTCAACCCTGCTTAGCTTCAGTGGGCAACCAGTCTTGGGCTACAAAGTGTCTGTAAGTTTCTATTCAAGATATCAGTGCAGGGGCAAGTTGGGCTGCACCACACACTTTTGTGTGATTTTATAGACTGAGGGTGCATCTCAATCAGTTCCCTAGTTCAGTAGTCAGGGCACTGATCAGGGAGTCAGCCATTTTATGGGCAATATCAGTCGTGAAATCAATCCAGTGCACTGGAGCTTGTGAGTGATGTTTTGGTCTGGTGAGTGATGCCTCTTCCTATCAATTCACCATCGATAGCCTTGACTTGGATAGGTGGGGTGCATAATTGTGTAGGGATTTGATATTTGGTTACGATGTCCTGGTGGATGAGATTCAGGGCGGCTCCGGAGTCAATCATCGCTGTGAGGTCAAGAGAGAGAAACAGGAAATGGAAGTAGAGGAAGCAGAGGGAATGGAGCACGGTCAGTACTCGGGCGAGTGCTCCCTCTGCTGGCTTGGCGTTACACATAGCAAAGTCAGAATTACCTCCTCTCCTAGGTTCACGAAACGGTCGTCCATTTGTCAATTTAGGCGAAAATACCAAAAAACGCACCTGAGCGTTAGTGGTTAAGTTTTGAAATGCAGAATTCACTCAGCATAAACTTCAAATGTATTTTGCTGACATTACAATTACACTTTAAGAGTGTTAAACATGCATTAATATTATACTAATAACAAACTGAGGTCATACTATCCTTTACTTTTAGTAACTTTAAAACGCACTGCAATGGCATTCAAAGTAAACTTGAAGTGTGCTAATAACATCATTATTGTGTGCTTTTAATGCAAATAATGAATCTTTATAAATTATGGCACAGCTTTACAATTCGTCTTTTACTAACATTCCCAGCATACCAGCTAACTCACTCACCCGGAGAACATCAGTGACACACTGGGGACAGACATTTGAACAATGAATGTAGGAAACACTATGGACTGGATTCGAACCTGAGTCGCTGCGACACAAGCGCACTGGCTTTATTAGATGGCCACCAAAGCAGACATGCGCTGGGAAAAACTGTGATTACTTTGTGTTCTTTTTATACTGTACTAGGGCTGAACGATTAATTGCATTTTCGATAATATCGCGATGTGAAAAACATGATTTTTCAATCGCAGAGGCTGCAATTACACTCGGTCACGTGACACGCGAGAGTAAAGAGGTGTGTTCGACTTGAAGATCGATCGGTGTAGACATCAAAGTACGGCGAGAGAAAGCATAAGGAGACGTCCGCGCTCTCTTATAGCTCTCGCAGTACTTTGATGTCACACCTATCTGTCTAAGCAGCGCTGCTTCAAGTCGAGCGCGGGCCATCAGCAGAAAAATTAAATAAATAAAACAGTAGAGAGCTAAAGGACGTAACTTAGAATGGGAGATGGATCGGTTTGTGAAAGGGAAGAGAAAAGCCATAGATGAAGTCGCACAGACCCAGGCAGGTGCTGGTCATTTAAAAGCTAAATGCAGGAGCCAGATTTTTTTTATAGGTTTAAAGGGGGGCGCGACCAAAAAAGTTTGAGAACCGCTGGTCTAAAGTTAACAGACAGTGTTTCAAAAGTGCAATCCACATGTTTGCATACGTGTATTACAGTGACTTTGAATTAACTAAAGTAGTGTGGTAAAGCAACAGATTTGTTTTTATATTTCTGCAATCTACTTTAGTTTGTGTGATTTGTTACTGACTTTCATATTAATGTTTACACCAGGCTTATTTGTCAGTGCTTTATGTTGTCATAATTATTACATGCTTACAAGGTTGGGAGTTCAAAAAATCAGTCAATATACTGTGATTGTAGTTGTTAAATAAAAATGTCATTCATATCAATTCATGCATCACCTAATTTCATCGCAACATATAGACCTGGCCTACAGAAAAGAACATTTATGTTTAATCTATCTAATATTGTGTTGGTCATACTATACAATGATTTATAGCTTGTCTTTGTTGAATAATACAGAACATAAAGAGCTTTAAAAAAATAATAGCATATTAAATCGCAATCGCAATATTGGTAAAAAAAAATCTCAATTAGATTATTTTCCAAAATCGTTCAGCCCTATACTGTACTACTAAGTACTACTACAAGTAAACAGACATTTTCCATCGATGAAAGCACAAATTATATGGATTTAAAGACTGAATTGCTGAGTAGTCTTAATGTAGGCGCAGTAAGCGGCACAGTTCCGTTCGTTGGTGGAAGAATGTGAACGTGTAGAACTGCTTATGTTTCAGTGAATGCAGATGGAGTAAAACCATGTTACCACGTAACATTTCTCTGCGCGCTTCAACTCTCAATGCACTGCACAAGTGTTTCTACAGTCATGGCCAAAATGTTTGGCAGTGACATAAATTTTGTGTTTTGCAAAGTTTGCTGCTTAAGCTGTTGTGGTGTTCATTCACAGTTTCTAGATTATTGTGTAGAGTGATCAGATGCATTTTAAATAATTGCTAAAAGCTTCATTTGCAGAGGTTATGAAGAGCAAGGGTCAACACTGTAAATATTGACCCATTATATTTTTTGCCAATAAAAGCCATTAAAACTTACGATATGCTTATTTTATTTCAGTATACCATAGAAACATGTGGAAAAATAATCTACAAATACTGAAGCAGCAAACTTTGCAAAACACAAAATTTATGTCACTGCCAAAACTTTTGGCCATGACTGTACTGTAAAACGCAATGAAAGGATTTGGCGGTTTGAGGTCTGCAGTATGCTGAGGATTTAAATGTGACACATGAATATACATTATTTTAATACATTTCATGCAGTTAACGTCTCTGAAGTTATTTGACATTTTATTTTTTGTGTAATTTTAAGGACTGGTCAGGATAATTTTTAATAATTTGTTTAGTAATTCATAATATTTTAACAGGCCAAAGGGCTGCAGTCCACATTTCAAAGTGCAATGTTGCTGTTGTCTGTACAGGATATTAAAGAACCATTAATGGAGAAAAAAAAAATAGTATGTCGGTTCAGGTGCATTGTGTTACGGAAGGAGACTCACACAGAGGATTAGAAAAATATAAAAGGTGTTTATTTTCAGCAAATGATGCAGGTGAGTATTTGAGCTTTATATCAGTCTTTAGGGAAGATGAGGAGAGTAACACCGTATTTGGATTTCACAGGAGATCGTGGAAGGGAGACAGAGGACTGCACACACCTCAGATGATGAGTACACGGAAAATCTACGGAGCTGATGACTGGAACGGAATAGGGAATGGAACACAGGAGAACACACTGGAGAGAACACAGGAGGTAAGTATAACAGGCAGGTCAGTCTTTCAATGTATCTCACGGATAGCATAGAGAGAAAGTCCACTTCGTTGAAATGAGACCAGACACTGGAGTGAAGTGAGGTATGTGCTTTTAAAGGGGAGCTGATGATGATTGCAGATTAGTGACAGGTGCGTGTGATCAGTACTCAGGTGATGGTGTTCGCTGTGATTGGGAGGTGGCTGAGCCTGGCCGATCTGTGACACATTGGAGTGTATTCGGAATATACTGTACTAAAATAAACTCTCTGATCAAGTACGTGAATGTCTTTCACCATTTCAAACTAACTAGCCATATGTTGTTTACATCTTTACTTTTGTAACTACTTTCTGTATGTATGTTAAGCTGCTTTGCAACCATGCAAAATTGTGAAAAGCACTAAATGTGAAGTGTGGTTAAATTATTAAAAAAAGTAAAGGTGATAATTATAAAAAAAGTACTGCATTATTATGAATTATTATTATTATTATTATTTGCAACTCAAAACATTTATTTTTATCTATACTATTTTTATACTCAAGTCGAACTCAAATACAGTGTATTAATCATAACGGGTCAACAGAGGATTCAATAAAAATTAATTACTAAAGTATTACTTCAATATTTAACTAATTAAATTGTTTTATTTGCAAATTGCTAATTGTTACATTTGCGCTGTAGGCAAAAGTTGCGTTTGGAAATTCTGCCCTTACAGCACCTAGCAGAAACATACTAGATGTTTCTCTCATTTTCTTTGATTTGTCCAAAAAGAAAGTCTCATTAAAAAAAATTACACAGCATCATCTTAAAAATATTTAGGCCGATGTTAAAATCATATTATTACAATACTTATTAAGACACTTTTAAGGGGCAAAGGAACAAACAAATATCAATACAAAGAATGTGATATTGTCTTTTGTGCCATAGTCTTAGGTGAGAACTCATACAGCATCCTTAATGATATGACAACATACAGTACAAACAATCCCCACAGACATACATTAAAATGGCCTTTATACATCTACAGGATCATAGGATGAGTTGCTTCATTCATCCCTTATTTTTGGACTGAGTGAGCATGGACATGTCATTGGGGTTATGAAGTGAGCATCCTCTTTCAAAGGTTTCATCCAGTAGGTTTATATGTGTGTGTGTGTAGGTCATATTTAAAGTTTTTTTTTTGTGCTCAGAGAACACCATTATGAAAATCACTTTTTTTTTAAACATGATATTTAAAGTTTTTTTTTTTGTGCTCAGAGAACACCATTATGAAAATCTCTTTTTTTAAACATGTTTTAAACATGAGAAGAGGTTCAGGTGCGCGAACCATGGAACAAGCAGGTGCAGAAAACACAAAAAACCCTGATGGCCCATGCTCCATGGCCACTGGAGCTTGCCGATGTTGGTCCCTCCCAAAATCACCTGGGGCATTACAGTCCTCCGCTTCTGCCACAGTGAAGGGGGAACCACACAACAGTAGGGCAGAAACTGACATAGGGAGCCTCGAGGACCATTATAGATTAATTCAGGTCTTAACAGTTCATATAGTCCATGACAAAATAAATCTATGAGCGCAAAGTCCGGGAAGTCAGAGTGATAAGCAACATCTAGAGAGTCCTGGATATGGTCCTCGAGGCACCTATTACCATGACGAAGAAGGGAAAATCTTATTGCTGGGTCCATGAATGGTCTGGGTCGTTAAATAAAGCCACTGGGTCTGGGTTTGAGGCTCAGTATTCTGTAACGTTGGAGGTGAAACTGAGTTGAGGATCCAAATGCAGGTTTTATTCATAAATGTGGTCAAACAGGCAGAGTCCAGTCCAAACAATAAAATCCCAGGCAAAGACAAAGAGTAATCCGTAAACAGGCAATGGTCAGGGCAGGCAGCAAAACAATCGTAAAAAACAGATAAACAGTCCAAGATCCAAAAACACGTAGTCAAGGCAAAAGTAAACAAGGAATCATGGGCAGGAACACGGAAACTAGAAAACGTAACATGCTTACAATCAACAAACAATACTCAGCAATGTGAGTGTGTGTGTGTGTGTGTGTGTGCCAGGGTGTGTCGGTGCCACACACAGTGGCAGCTGGCACACCTAAATATAGATGCAGAATACTTTTTTTTTTATAGTCTTAATCTATGGGGGGGGGTTAAAGTGTTAAAATTCTTGGTGTTAAAGAATTGTGTTATAATAACCCCTACAAATACAACTCATTATATACACTATAAACACTTTAAAGGAGACAGACATGTAGCTGTTTGTGAAAGATGTTTTCTCTGTTTTGGAGGGAGGATCATTTTTAAATCATACCCTATTTATTGCATCAAAATTTGTTAATACTTTACTATATTTAAGGGTGGATACTTTTATCAGTTGTTTATTGCAACAATACATAACTACAATAACTTTGTCTAGTGCTCTTATGAAAGTTTATAGCATGATTTGTGAAAATTTTAATATACTGAATGACATAGCTCTTCATGGCTAGTTTTTGCGTATTTCATTTCACTCTGTAACCTACTTGTTCTACAGATCTGTGTGTACTAGTGTTAAATGCTACTGTTTTTGACAGCGTTGATAACGTTTATGACAAATAATATCATGATAGTTTTTGCTTTTCCCTTTACAGAATGTTGTATCCGGTCAGCAAAAACCTGTCCATGGGCTTTTTTGATTGCTTTCAGTTTAAGTGCCGGCGATGCAGTGTTGCCAGATGTTGATACTAAAATAAACAAAAAACTAAAAATAATAAATAATAAATAAACTGAAATTATTTCCAATCTTTTGCAAATAAGATAAGATTAAGATATCGCTGACTCTAAACGGCAACAAAAAACAAAAAATAAATAAAAATAAACCAAAATTATTTCTAATCTTTTCCAATCTTATAAAATAAGATAAAGATATCGCTGACTCTAAACTGAAACTAACCTACTTTATTAACTTTCTAAAGTGTTAAATTAAGTGGAAAAGACAAGTCCAAAAATGCTTATAATAGCTGGATCTGGGTTGAGCTGGATCTGAGCACTGCGCCCGCGCTCTCACTCACAACTCTCTCAAGCCATGTTCACTCCTCACAGCGATCATTTTCATACCAGGGACGCTAAACATTCTTGCAAACTGTCTAAACTGAATTATACATGTCATGCAGGCATTCATATGAGGAGTTTAACAGCAAATTAGTCATTCAAAGAACAAATTTTATTTTTGAACATGAAAAATTTACCGAGATCCGGACCTCGGTGGCCTCATAGCTGGTTACGGGCCTGGTCTTAATACATTTTTTTTTTTTTTCTAAACTTGGTCTATTGTTGTTTACTTACAATAATTGTTCATTTAAAATGTAATTTAAATTTTAAATGATTTTCATAAAAAAATAATAATAATCTGCCGACATTCGGACTGCCAACCAATCCGCAAACAGCCGCTGACTGTGACGTGTGACCCCAGCATTTTGGGAGACGTTTGCCGTGCATTCTAAACAGTAGATAATCTTTGACTAAACCTTTCTAGCTATCAATATGTCGCAGAGCTCGCTGCTTAAATTCTTTAGTAAAAAAAACACGCCTTGATGGACAGCCGGACACAAGGCCCAACGAGGATGAGGATGTTGCTCCCTGCCCTGGCCCGGCATCAACAGGTAGGGTTGCCAACCATTCTGTATAACATGGAATCGTCCAATTTTTAAGGCATCAAAGCGTTCCATATGAAAGCTATATGGAACCATAGGCGTCGGAACCATTGAATGAAGGTGGGACAGGACCCACCCACTTTTAAAGACCAATGATATTGGACCCACCCACTTTTACCACCTCTAATTCAGCGAATATGTGTACTTTTCAGAGCGCCGTCAGTCAAATCCATTCCACATGACGAATGCCCTAATAAATTAAACTCAATTTAGCTACAGCCTTGAATTCCACGCTGCTGCTTCCTCAAATCTATTCCACTTGGCTCATTCAGAGTCCATATAAATTAAACTCCATTCCGTGTTTTCACTTCTCGCGGCTGCTGCACTCCCGCGACACAGCAAAGTAAACAAAGCATCAGCATCTGCTGCTCAGATACACCTAACCCTACCTGATACTTTATTTCGACTTTTTGATTATTTCCTTGATTTTTATTTTTGTTGAAACAAAAGCCTTTCCAATGTGATATGAGATGTAAAAAGGGAGAAGAACGATTTCGGCAAAAGGTGGACGCGAACTCGGGTCGCTCGCATCAAAAACATTACGCAACCCACGTTACCACTTGGAAATTTTGCTCAGCAGCTGTCTTTTGTAATTTTGTCACGTTAGTGGGCGGAGGTGAAGTAAATAGCCACTGCCAACCATGCCTGTCGATCGTAACAATATACAAGACCAGTGTTGGAATAGAGAAAGGGGATAGAGTGATTAATAATAAATATCTAACCTAATAAAAAAATATTTAATATTATTATATATAGTCCAATAGTCAACTACTAGACAACTAGAAAAATCTTTAGTCAGGGGCAGCCCTAATTGACACAAATAGTAATTTCACCATAAATACATAATTGTTTTTATTTTACCACTTTTCCACTGTCAGGCCAGTGCGAGCCAGGGTTATCAATGAGCCAATAGCTTTGGACATCAAGCTGCGAGTCCAAAATCAAGCTGTTTCCACTGTCGGGCCAGAAGCCCTGCAGCACTTACTCTAAACCCTGTCCTTAACATGGCACAATTTAACCAACAAGGAAGCTGATTGAAAACTAGCTAGATCGCAAAACAAACACATGAGAAGCAGGTGTTTGGTGTTTACTTAAAGACTTCAGACTCCAGCATCGATATCTGACAAATGATTTATGTTAAAAAAATTACTAAATTTACAGTAAAAATAGTAAATTCACAGTAAATTGACAGTAAATTTATTAAATTGTGTCATGAGTGCACATCAATAATTTTAAATCAAAAAGAGAACACATTTGCTTATTCAGTTGCGTCTTGTAGCAAATTAGCTCAAAAGGGAAATATTTATAATTAATTATAACTGGTTATAATTAATAATAAATATTTAGATTAGATCTTAGAATTAACTGTAGCAGAATCAATATTACAATTATTTGATCTGTCCGTCCACCGAGCAGACAATATAATCATTTATCAATTCAAGGAAAGATTATTTTCCTGGCCAAGGAACAGTAGCTTTACCTACTTTATGCAGTACTAGCAGTAAATCTAATGAGAATCATCAAAGAATCAAAAATCACCTTTACAAAGGGGCCCAAACTTAGACACGCATCTAACTAGTTGGAAACGGTTACTTGCATTGGCTTTGTTCCTA
>NW_015634467.1:33026-33193 GCF_001515625.1 Sinocyclocheilus rhinocerous
AAGAGATACTTTCATACACCTGAATATAAGCATTTAGATCTTAACTAATACAAATAACAAGTGGTAACTAGGCTAATATAATATGGAAGCATACAGACAACACATGCATATACCAGATACATTTGTAACTGATTGATTATAGTCTAAATAAAGAAAATGTCTTTATG
>NW_015634467.1:33627-34101 GCF_001515625.1 Sinocyclocheilus rhinocerous
ACCCACCTTTTGGGTGGAATAGCCAATACCAGGCGTGAATTTTTGAGTGGGAGAAGTTTTCTTTGTCTCCCTTTATGGCCCATTTGCATGTTTATGGCCGGTCTGGAGGAGTGGTGCAGTTTTACCCAAAATATTGTACAAATAGTATGATGCATTTCACAAACACATAGTGTACATAATTGTTTGAGGAATAAAGAGCAGATCATTTTGATACCAAGAAAGAGATACATTCATACACCTGAATATAAGCATTTAGATCTTAACTAATACAAATAACAAGTGGTAACTAGGCTAATATAATATGGAAGCATACAGACAACACATGCATATACCAGATACATTTGTAACTGATTGATTATAGTCTAAATAAAGAAAATGTCTTTATGTGTGTGTGTTATGTCAGGGAAACGAGGCTGGATTCAGGTGCGTGTTCAACAGAGGCTTTATTGTACAGAGAAATCACCGCGGGCAATG
>NW_015634468.1:0-1712 GCF_001515625.1 Sinocyclocheilus rhinocerous
GGACATGTGGAGGAAACCTTGGTTCTTGTCTCAGGTCCCGGTGTTTGGAGCTCCTTGTCGCCGCGTAACGCTAGCGACGGATTCGTCCCTCACCGGCTGGGGTGCGGTCATGAGTGGCCATCCTGCCCGCGGTCTGTGGCGCGGTCGCCATCTCACTTGGCACATCAACTGCCTAGAGATGTTGGCTGTATTTCGAGCTTTGAAACACTTCCTCCCGGACCTGAGAGATCGCCATGTGCTTGTGCGCACCGACAACACAGCGGTGGTCTCTTATATCAACCACCAAGGAGGCCTGCGTTCGGTCTCTTATATCAACCACCAGGGAGGCCTGCGTTCGCGCCCCTTGTACAAGCTGGCGCACCAGATCCTTGTGTGGTCCCAGGGGAAAATCCTGTCACTGAGAGCAGTGCATATTCCTGGGTATCTGAATATGGGAGCAGACGTCCTGTCGAGGCAGGGACCGATGCCCGGGGAATGGAGGCTTCACCCCGAGGTGGTCAAGCAGATATGGAGAATTGTTGGCCAGGCTCGGGTGGACTTGTTTGCGACTCAGACGACATCGCACTGTCCGCTCTGGATCTCTCTGACTCATCCGGCTCCACTGGGGCTGGATGCTATGGTACAGACCTGGCCGAGGCTTCGTCTGTACGCCTTTCCCCCGATCGCTCTGCTCCCGGGAGTTCTGGAGAGAGTGCGCCGGGACGGGTCCCTGGTACCCGGGACAGAGGAAGTCCTCGGCCAAAAGGTCCTGACATGAGAGGTTCAGTGCCTTCGGGGGCGGTCCCTACTGGGGAAAAGCGGGGTGCACCGCAGTATACGGTGTCAGTCTCTCCTCAGTGCCCTCGGGAGATTTCTCTGCCAACCCTGCCATCGATGATGCTTAAGGGCGCAGCAGTCTCCAGCGAGCGCTCCCCTCAGTTTCTTCCGCCCAGGAACGTAGCGGAGCTGAGGGGCTCGCTACCCCTTCGGGGGTCTCCAGAACAGCTAGTTCGGCCATCTCCTGCCGGTCCTCCGCTTCAGGGCACCGAATTAGCAGCTACAAGTACACCAGAGGCCAGTCTCGAGAGACTGGTTCCCTTAGTAGATTATTTAGCAGCGTGGAATCTACTGCCAAATGTATCTCGTTGGGTCCTGCACACTGTAGAGAAAGGCTATCGCATTCAGTTCGGCGCTCCTACGCCACCATTCACTGGGGTCTTTCCCACACTCGTGGGCCCCGAGCAGGCTCTGGTATTAGAACAGGAAGTCAATACTCTCTTGAGGAAGGAGGCCATCGAGGTGGTCCCTCCTCACGACAGGGGGTCCGGGTTCTACAGCCGGTACTTCATTGTTCCAAAGAAGGATGGGGGGCTGCGTCCCATTTTAGATCTGCGTCAGTTGAATCGCTCAGTCATGAAACTGAAGTTCAGAATGCTCACCATCAAGCAAGTTGTGTCTCAGATCAGATCCGAGGACTAGTTTGTTACGATAGATCTAAAAGACACGTACTTTCATGTCTCCATCCTTCCCACTCACAGGAAGTTCCTGAGGTTTGCTTTCAGGGGCGAAGCTTACCAATACCGAGTTCTTCCTTTCGGCCTAGCACTCTCACCCCGCACCTTTACGAAGTGTGTGGATGCCGCTCTGGCTCCACTGCGACTCCAGGGCATCCGCATACTAAATTATATCGACGATTGGTTGATTTTAGCTCAATCAGAGCAGATGGCGGTTCG
>NW_015634468.1:2870-9672 GCF_001515625.1 Sinocyclocheilus rhinocerous
CACCCGCCTATGACGTCTCGCCCTTCCATTGGACTGATTACACATGTGATTCAGAGCACGGTCACGCTGGGGGCGTTCCCGTAGTGTCTTCGGACGCAGCGTCCATACGTTACATACGTAACCTGGAGACGTTTTTGTACATGTATTTGTAGACTTTACTGTGACTTTTATCATTCTAGAGCATGAACGCTTTAAACAGTTTTCTTTTTTTCACTAGGCACAGTGTTGTTTGCCAGGCAGGAAAGTTTAAGTCATGTCAAAAAAAGTTAATGCTCTACCTTGACAGTACGAGTGTGTGTGTGTGTGTGTGTGTGTAGGCATGTGCTCACATTGCAGTGAGAGAGAGGAAGTGTGTGCCACTCAAGCTGTGCAGTAATGAGAAGACTAACACACACGTCTCATCCCATGACTGAGAAATGACCCTTCCCTCCCTTTTTCCCTCTCATCAGATCCTCCCTCACTCAGTGAGGTGTTTATTTAATGCCACTGTGACTGAAGCTTTTCTTAATTATGTTAAATACTGTCAGCCTTGATCAGACTCCACACTTAGCAATCACAGGTCCTCCCCTTACCCCCATCAGAGAGGGGCCGCGCACACACACACTAATGAATACAGACACAGAAGTGCTAATGAAGGCACTCGTATGTTAATTGTGGAGACACACAAACTCTGACAAATTCGCTTAGTCTAACTAACCCAAAAACATTATGAATGTATAACAAAATAAAACATTTTTAAATTCACATTATTATTACTCGATAAAGAAGAGATGAGAAAATAAATGCAAGGTCAGTGGATGACTTAACCCATTGGACAGTATTGCTATTATCAATTATTGGACATTTGGCAAAAAAAAAAAAAAAGACTTGAGTGGCTTTTATAAAATGTCAGTACTATGCAGCTCGATTCATTAAAGAGTCTTTAGAATAAAGAATTATTAGACCGTATGTTCACAGGTGTGTATTAACATCAATTTACTACAGCTTTGAACTTAAGTCATAAAAATTGTCTTAAAAGATAATAAATTATTACATGTTTTTGAATATTACATAAAAATAATTTCTGTCAGCCTTGGCTTGACATAAAAGAAAATGTAAATGCAAAGAAATCTCAATTCAAGACTTATCTTTCATCAGTATATCTGCTAAGAAACACAATTGCTTCCAAAATAGTATAATATCTACAAATCTGACAGACTGGTGGAATGATAAAATCACAGAATTCACCCTGGCACCCTGCGTACACACCCATCTGTTACAATCCTGACTTTTTAATCAACAAATTACAGATAAAAGGAAATACATTGAAAGTAAAATGTAACGCTCAGTTGCAGCACCTCTTTGAAATGGATGAATTCGTTTTACTATTTGAGCCAAACGTTCAGTGTTGGAGCAGTATCTACACTACATTCAAATAAGAAGTTCAATAAAAACCAAAAGCCAAAACCAATATATAAAATAACCCCAGATTTGGTAGTTAACCTCAACAAATTGGCACATTCTCTCAAACCTTTTACAAAAATGTACAGAATCTTGACATTTTATGACCCTTCCATATCACTTCCCATCAATAAATGGGACAGTGTCTCAACCAATGCCAACTTTTGGAAACAAATATGCAAGCCTTCACATATGCCAGAAATACATACAGTTCTAAATACAGTTATTACATACAATCCGATATAAGATTTTTCATAGAATCACAGAACACAAGTTACACATTAACATTTCAAATGTACAGAGGTGGACAAAGTACACAACTCTATTACTTGACTGAAAGTACAGCTACTACTGGTCAAATATTACTCCATTACAAGTGCACGTTGTAAAGACAGACTTGTACTTAAGTAAAAGTACAGAAGTACTTGCTTTTAAAAGTACTTAAGTAGAAGTCAATTTCCTTTTTTATGTCAATGCACTGTTTTATTATTGTTGTAAGCAATACTAGCAGCAACATATGCCTCTGAAGCAACTTACAATACATTACGCCTACTGAATACACTGCTTGTAGTATATCTTTGGAATAAAGAGCTTTTAGAATGTTAAAAACCTACAGAAATGAAACAAGTGAGTTAACAGTGATCTCACACAGCTCTGGCATTGTGTGCACACATCTACGTGTAGCCATTCATCCACATTTGAACCAAGTGGACATTGAAATTGCTGTAAATACAGACTGATTAGAAAAAAAAAATCAAAAACCTGCTTTAAAACCCAGCAACACAACTGTAGCTGTATAACTTTACAACAGCAACACTGCTTTAACGCAGAAATAAAACAGCAAGATTGACATCAAAACAAACATTTAAAAATGCTCTCTAATCGCTCTCGCAGTACTTTGATATCATACAAAGAACAGCCTGTGCAGTGCTGCTTTAGGGCAAACACCTATTGTGTTTTTTTAAGAGACTCATGACAGTTCTTCTGTGGCTTTATAGGTAATAGTTTCATTTACACAATTTTGCAAAATCAGACAATATTGTGTCTAGTATATACCACAATATTAACTACTTATTATTGAATTGTAAATAAATATCACATTTGCAACTAGTCAGTGTTCAAAAAATGAACACTTCAATTCAAATTCACTTCACGTAACCCTACAAGAGTGATTACGGATAGACAGAAAAAAAGTCATGTTTTAGAGAAGAACAAAATCAGCCACTGACTTTCAAAGCTGCATTTTTATTTATTTTTTTTTCATTTTTATGTATAATTGTACTGTAAAATAACTAAGCATACATACCAAAAAAACTGAACATATATCAGTTTATAGAGTCACAAATATTTATATATATAAATTGTGTGTGTGTGTGTGTACTGTATATATTTACATAGACTTTCACAGAAAGATGCCCTGAGCAATTCATGTCCTTCCCTAAATCATCAATTAAAGTCTTGAGTGATGACTTCCCTGTATTAATCTTATCATGTGTCATAACCTGCTCTCTTGGCATCATTTGGACAAAAATATTAAATTATCTTGTGGGCTAAATGAGTATTCCATTTAAAAATTTATACATATATATCAAAGGAAATGTGCAAAAAGAGGATACTTATAAATTGTTACAGCTTTCAGATATCATTTCTCCTGCTAATATTAAAGTGGTGTTTGAGGGAAGCAGCAGGGTTCAATTCTCCGCAGGCAGTTTCAGCCTGGGGATTCCTTGATTGCGAAATATCCTTTCAACCCCTCCTCTCCACACCACCTTAAAGTGATCTCATCATGGTCTCTGAAGGAAGTTCCTACACATACACTGACACAGACTGGGCAGGACTGCTGCTTTTTAGCACTCTGTTTTTTTTTCCAGTCATCTCTTCTCATTTCCTGTCCTCAGATGTGTGTGCAGAAAAACATTTTCTTTATTGGCTCTCAGTACCAATTCAGTTCAACTAAAATGTGTCTACACAGCAAAAAGGCCAGGGAAGAGCTATAGGTTTCACTGGAATTTCATCAGCTTTTCAAACAAACAAACACACACAGAAAATGAAGGCCCTTGCAAAGCCCTGTCCATGTCTCACAAATTCCATGTGTGTTGTGGCACAGATTAAGTAACACAGAGATTGAGTGTGTGTCAGAGAGAGAAAATAGCATAGTGAGTCCAGAGATGTAATAAAGGCAAAGATTGTCCCTCAGGGAATCATGGTTGTGTGCGACCAATATGCTCTATATTTCTTCTTCGCTGTCTTCTATCATCACTTTAATCCCCAAAATTACCAACAAAGCCTTTCTTGAAATTTGAGCATATTTTCCATGGTAAAATCATATAATATACGGCGAGGAGAAAAATGAACATGGCTAAGCTCAGAGTAAATATTTGAGGTTTGTTTTTAAGCTGTTTTATAACACTGAGTGTGACTGGAGATGGAACAGAATTTGGGTTGAAATGAAGGCCTGGTGGGTCCCTAGCAAATCTGAGAAGCAAATCTAAATTTGTAAAATTAAATTTCCTTACACAGTGATGGGGTGGTCCGAAAATGTGCTTCATGAGATAACTTGTGATTATCTCATGATTCAAGATTCAAAGTGAAATTAATTACTGTGTGAAGGGTGCTTATAGCTTTCTTTTCTTCCATTTTGAAATGTACTGTTTTGAAGCACTACTTAATACTTACTTAATATATATATATATATATATATAATATAAATATATACAGTATATATAAAAATATCAATACATACAGTATATTAAGTCAATTATATGCTACTATTTTTGTGAAGGACAGCATTTAACTTTTTTGTAATATTGTAAAATTCTTTACTGTCACTTTTTTATTTATTTAATGCTGAACAAAAGTATTAATTTTTCAAAAAAAATACATAATTTATACTCACATAATTTCAAATGCTAGTGGAAACATTAAATATAAAAAAGTAATTTGCATTCTTTATGCTGTATACATACATACAAACATACATACATATGCTATATTCCATAATGTAAATGCATTATTGGTATGTTAAGTATAATACATTATAATGAATGTAAATTACTTTTTTATATATATTTAATGTTTTCCTATTAAAATCCTTTTTTCCCCCCACATTTCCACACACTTATCCCTTCATAAGCACACCCTTACACCACATGAAACAACATACACACACACACAGACACACACACAAGCACACACAATATCCGCCCCAGGAATGTTCACCAAATGACTGACCACAGCCCTGACTCTGATGTAACTGAACATCTAATGGGCATAAAAGGTGCCAGAAAGCAAGCTAACATTTAAAATCCTTTTTTCCCCCCACATTTCCACACACTTATCCCTTCATAAGCACACCCTTACACCACATGAAACAACATACACACACACACAGACACACACACAAGCACACACAATATCCGCCCCAGGAATGTTCACCAAATGACTGACCACAGCCCTGACTCTGATGTAACTGAACATCTAATGGGCATAAAAGGTGCCAGAAAGCAAGCTAACATTTTCACCTCTAGCCTGAAGGGCCTCTGCTATAATAGTAATCAAGTCTTTGATTCAGCCGTACATTTTCCAGCTCACATGCCTTTCGATTATCAGCTTAAACCAGGAGCTTTGAAGCCCAAACCTGAACCCATGGCTCTGTTTCCTCCGTGGGAGACAACCTGTCATCAGAGCACTCGTCTCAAGCTCTCATAAAGTGCTGTCTCAGGGCCTGCTGTCTCTCTCAGCTCAGCTATCGATGTAGCCTCAGGTCCTGCAGATAGACCCACACTGGGCACCAAATCCGTTTAATTACATGTTCAGGCTTTGATTGGGATCTTCTCATGCCTTTGTAAGCAGTTATTGTTACTGACCAGGCAAACGTGGCTATCTGTGCTACTTTAGATGTCTACAGTCATAAGACATATTACCGGTTTCTCACAATGCTTCCTTTCATCCCAATTCTGTCAAAACTGGGTTGAACCAGACTTATAATAAGGCAAGAGTGCTTTGTCGCTATAGGCAAGAGACTGTGAAATTTAAGCTCTTCAAGAACATTTTAGACAGATATTTCCCTTACAGGCATGGTGGTCATTTGTGGTTGATTGTGTGGATATGTGTGTGTGTGTGTTAAACATGAGATGCCACTTTATAAAAGGATGATAGGAGATTTTAAGTGTGTGACAGTCTAAGGAGGATATTGACAAATAATTAACTGCACTGTTGGCATTGTTTATTTCCTCTGTGTTGTTTTAGCACCCCATTGACTAAAGGAATTATGAAAATCAGCTAACAGCACAAACATGCCAATAAAAGCAATAAATGTTCATTTAAATTTGAAAATGTAAGCAAAATAAATCCTTTAGAGGAATCTGCAGACTACCACAATATGTCATATAATACTGGGACTGTACAGAAAGTGTCTTGACTACATTGCCATCTGGATACAAATGCATTTACCATAATATCACAGCATTAATTTTGCAAGGCAAATAGCATTGAGTTTTGTGAATAAGGTATAGTCTATTATAAATGACACAGAAATGAGGCATGTCTGTGCTGAAAAGAATGACAAAGAAATCATTTTAATATGCACAGAGGAGTGCTATACCAGAACAGATAGAGCCTGGTTAAACTGGATTGTGACTAATGAATGAATAAGAGGTGTTTGCATTATTAAATTTTTCAATAGGCAATAATTAAAACAAAAAATAAATTATATATATATAGTATATAGATAGATAGTAAGTAAGATGAAGTAAGAAGTAAGATGGCGCCGCACACGGCTGCCTCAGTGCTTGGCTCTCCAGTGTTTGTACTGTTTTTGTTCGTTTTTCCTTGACAGAGAGTACCATTCACACCTTCTGCACAAAATTCTCATCCAGCACCCGTACGATCAGCACTGGCGCCCCCCGAGGGTTGTGTCCTCTCCCCACTGCTCTTCTCCCTCTACACAAATGACTGCACATCTAAAGACCCCTCTGTCAAGCTCCTGAAGTTTGCAGACGACACCACACTCATCGGCCTCATTCAGGACGGTGACGAGTCTGCTTACAGACAGGAGGTTAAAGAGCTGGTTGTCTGGTGCAGTCTTAACAACCTGGAGCTTAACACGCTCAAAACTGTGGAGATGATAGTGGACTTCAGGAGGAACCCCCCTGCTCTCCCTCCACTCACCATCATGAACATCACTGTAATGACAGTGGAGACATTCAGGTTCCTGGGAACCACTATCTCTCAGGACCTGAAGTGGGACAATCACATTGAGTCCATTGTCAAAAAGGCCCAGCAGAGGTTGTACTTCCTTCGCCAGCTGAGGAAGTTCAACCTGCCACAAGAGCTGCTGAAACAGTTCTACTCCGCCATCATT
>NW_015634468.1:11632-12693 GCF_001515625.1 Sinocyclocheilus rhinocerous
ACATACAAAATTGTCTATATTATATATTGTGTTTTTGCTTTTTTTGTACATTGTCTATTTTGTATATTTGTATATTATTATTTTTATTATATATGTCCTGTCTTGTCACTGTCATTCTGTTGCACTGTGGAGCTTCTGTCACTAAAACAAATTCCTTGTATGTGTAAACTTGCCTGGCAATAAAGCTCATTCTGATTCTGATTCTGATAGATAGATAGATAGATAGATAGATAGATACAGTGGATTCAGAAAGTATTTAGACCCTTTATGTTATGGTGCAATTTTTTCACATCAGTCTACATTCCATCACTCCATTATGTATAATATACAGTGGGTACGGAAAGTATTCAGACCCCCTTAAATTTTTCACTCTTTGTTATATTGCAGCCATTTGCTAAAATCATTTAAGTTAATTTTTTTTCCTCATTAATGTACACACAGCACCCCATATTGACAGAAAAACACAGAATTGTTGACATCTTTGCAGATTTATTAAAAAAGAAAAACTGAAATATAACATGGTCCTAAGTATTCAGACCCTTCAGATTCAGATGAGCTGTGACACTCATATAGATTTTAGCAAATGGCTGCAATATAACAAAGAGTGAAAAATTTAAGGGGGTCTGAATACTTTCCGTACCCACTGTATATAACATAATGGCAAAGCAAAACCAGTGGGGAGTTTCCCAGAAGCAACCAACAGAGTTCAACGGAACTTGCGACCATAGATGGCTTTTGGGAAATGCATACCAGATCTGTAATAACACTCAAATATGATATTGCAAACGTATTCAGACTCAGTATTTAGTTGAAGCACATTTTGCAGCAATTACAGCCTCTATCACTGTATATCAATGTATATAGCTCAATATGTTTATTTTACACTTTACTATACAATTTTTAATAAACAAAAAATATATATTTATTAAACATATTACTAAAGTTAATATAAATAAATATATACTATTTCAATTTAAAATGAGTTTTGTATTAAAATAAAATTTTTAAAAAATTATTTTTAATTTAAAACAATATATAAAGGATATATATATATATATATA
>NW_015634468.1:13152-28507 GCF_001515625.1 Sinocyclocheilus rhinocerous
AAATCCACCCTCCGGGGCATTTATTGAGCCATCCTTGTCGTGTGATTCATATATATATATATATATATATATATATATATATATTCATTAATTCTTAATCAATACCAATCGAATAAACGTTATACAATTAAAGTCAATTACTTTATTCATATTTAATGTGTTTTGGGTTTTGGTCTGAAATGCACACAACTTTAGTTAACTTACAGCCAAGAGTTTTGAGAGTAAGAACAGAAATTGCGTTCAACGGTTGCAAACCAGTAGAAATCTGAGTAAATACAAAGTGTATAAGGAAGTCTGCCAGGTCTCCATCGCAGCAGAGTTGACTGACACTCCTCCATCTTTCACTCTGTCTTAGCATTTCCAACCATCACACGCTGTCTCTTCCATTACCTCTAGCTGCCTCTCAGTTTGTCTCCATCACTCTATTTGAATTAAACACATTCTTCTCTCACTCTCCGTCTTTCACAAATCGCAGTGATGCTTGTATACGGATTAGTTAGAATAATTAAAATTGATTTTAAGGGCCTCTGTATTGAACTCCGAATGAAAAATACATTTTCACATGTGATGAGAGCTTCAGTTTGTTCGCTTTCCACTGCCCTATTCAGCTACACTAAATGTGAATAGAACATTTTTGTTTGAAAATAAATACCCAGCACATTTTTCTATAGGCTATAGTAAATTCTCAAGTCAATGCTGCATGTCACAGTAAAACTGCAGATACACAACAGTGAAGAGGTGGTACAACAGCGCAGGTTAAATGAGAGGAGGACTGTGGGTAATTCACTCATGAACATATCAGGTCACCTTCACCAATTATTTCCTCTCCCCAAACAATGCAGTTATCCTCAAAGCAAATAATGGGCCTGATTCATGAGAAGACACACATGCCATTTGGAAAGTCTCTGTATGTATATAACAAAGGCTAATGCTAAAATTATTGACCCAGTTCTTCAAAAGTGATGTCAGGGCAGTTTTGTTTTGTTTTGTGAGCTGCATATCTGTGCTTTGAACTTGTCTGAAAGCTAGAAAATTTTTACAAAAAAAAAAAAGACAGTCCAAAAATAGCTTTTGGGTTTGACAAACAAACACTATTAGTGAAATATATGATCTCAATACAATTGAACGGATGAAAATCCAAACACAATTATGGCAGAACATACGGTAAGTGTAAATCAAAAGAACATAAATCTGTTGTGTTATCAAAAAGGCCTGACAGTTTTCATATCCTTTATATGATTCTAAGAAAATCATAAACAGAATAAATTATATATGTGTTTCATTATGCTGTTACATAACCTACAGCATTTATAGAAGGCCTAGTGAACTAAAAGGGAGTAACAGCACACACCCACTCAAACACACCACATCCTGATGTCAAGAGGTATATCAATCACCTCACAGTTCTAGGACCTCCTCCATGCTGATATATTACTCACATTAACTTGATCCATAACATATACATGACTTACTTCTGTCACAGATTAGTACGCAATCTCACATTTTCAACTCACCCCATGTTGAATTCTCAGATGTAATGTCTCCAATGAAAACAGTATCCTTTTTTCTTCTTCCCTTTCCTCGCTCTCCCTCTTTCTCCTCTTCAAACTTTCCCTCTTTAACAGAGGCTTCTAGTAGACTGGCTTTTATTTATGTCCTTTTTTGGGATTGGAGTAGATGGAGAGAGCTTGCAGAACATTACATTACTCCCTTGCTGTTATACCCGAGAAACTTTGCCTGCCCTCTCTCTCTCTCTCTCTCTCTCTCTCTCTCTCTCTCTCTGCCTCTGTCTCTCTTCCTCCCCACAGTTCAGGATTTATTCTCTTATTACCATCATTATGGCAAGCCCCGGGCCCTTCTCACACGTTGCAAAATAGACTCATCTAAGCAGCTCCAGAAAACAATGGAGCAGCATTGAAAAATAAACAAGTTGCGAGTCAATCGGCATACAGCTGACAAACATGTCTACAGCGATCCATGGCTCCTATAATTAACTGTCAACTGTCTCAGTCTCTGTATGTGTAGCCTCATAATACAAGGTTAGCAATGAACTAACTGGATGAAGTCAGTCTCCAAACACCTTGTGACAGAGAACAAAACTTCCAGATGGATGTCAGTGCTGTTACTCTGTTTGTATTACACGAGTAGAGATAGAGAAAGAGATATGCTACCATGTTGAACACTCCGTTTTGATGTTCCTTTCCATACGTTATACTCCCAGCTGAAAGAACCTCAATACGTTGCATCAGAAGTGTAGAATATTCATGACTGCAAAGAGACTTAAAATAGCAAGCCTTTCAAGCATTTTGGTGTTTCTTTTAGGCCAGTGACACGTTCTTAGACGTGGAATGGGAAAAACAAAGTAAGTTTCTGGGTAGATACAGCTATAGCTTTCTGTGGTTGGAAGGTTTTGGACTACCCAAGCAAACTGTCAAAGGATGTCACCCCCTCCTCTGGCTTACGAATAAACATATTTTCCACTTACAGGATAGGTATTGTTTTGAGTGATTTGACATTTTTAGCCACTGAACAATTAAAAAATAATCATACATAAATAAAAATAATAATAATTTAAAGAAATTCAGAGATGTCAGTTTAACCTGTTATTTTCGGTGATTAACTATATGTATATTTTTTTATAAACTACTTTTAAAACTAATTATAAAAAAATGTTAAACAAATCATCAGCTGAACTATATCGTTAGCTTGAATCATTGCCTATCATCTCTGAATAATCTTAATTTGCCTACTTTTATCAGCAGATACTGATATAAATTAATTTTAAATCTAATACATGTTAAACCAATTCCCTGGCATTAATTTGACATACAAAAGTTAAATTCTACTAACACTAAACATTCTACAATTATACTGTATAGCAATCTGTTGCATGTAATTTCATTATGTGATGGTATTTTTTATTCTTTCAAATACGTACATATGGACTGACTGAAGACCAGTAGCCCAACAATCTGCAATCATTTGCGTTATTGATTTGGACAAATCGAAAGGAAGCACCTTGAGATTGGAACTTGCAAGAACGGTCTCGGATGTGCCCTATTCGCCATTAAAACCCCAAAACGGCCCAATCGAGGGAAACATTCGATTCAGTTATCAGTGATGTTGATAATGGCCCCATTAGAGAAAGAATAATGGCAAATTAGACGACTGTGGGTGAGGAATGGCTTGTGTGACAGCCATCTGGAGAGAACAGGAGGCAAAAAAGCACAAAAAGAAAAAAACACCATGGCCAGCAAAACCTCCTAAACATGGGTCCGGACCTCCACCATATGGCTACATTCATCTTGTGTCTAAAATTGTGGCATCTCCGTCAAAATTCCCTCTCTGTGCTGACACGAAATCCACCTCTGAAAAATGCCCTCTTATGCATCTTAAAAGTGAAATGTACCCTTTTCAAAGGCCTACTGTTTGCAACTCTGACAGTGGTGACATCAGACAATGACCTTTTGGGTCAAACAGCATGTTCGTTTCATAATAAATGACTTTAGAGGTCACTCCGTTAGAAAATATTTGAGCTTTCAATTTACAAGACAACTTTTCCTCCCCTCTGAATGACTCCAGGCAACACAGATTTAGCAACCCTGTTAATTTGTTTCAAATATTGCAAATTAAATCCACAGAGTGATGGATAAAGAACAACGTCAGTTGCAAAATGTTGACAACACATTTCCAAAGGGAAACAACCTATGTACACAGGAAGCACATTGTAACAAAAATGGTGGACATTAGTTCAGGAAGAGCACAAGAGATATATTTGCAAACAATAAAATCTTTGACTCCAGGGCAAAGAAAAGGTAAAATCTCAAAAGAAATGTTGTTGTAGACTAGACTGAGTAGACTGAGCTCTGAATGACTAATCTATGATAAAAACATAATTTCACATCACAGTCCAGTCAAACGTGTGGTGAGGAATTGTTTTTACTCCTACAAGATTTCGAAAGTCCCAGCTTTAACTTCACCTTAAAAGAAAAAAAATTGTATGATAGTATTAAAATGAGGAGAATCAAATACAGGCTCTCAAATACAGATTAACTGGACAAAATGATAAAGAATCTATTAATGGGTGCAATTTCCACTTACAAAAGCGGAAGAATTTAGTTCTTTAGATGTTTCTCTCAATTAAGGCTTTCATTACTATGTTTAGCAGTCAAGCTAATAATTAGAGAATTGATTTCATTTGCGATTTATATGGTTTTCACTGGCTATGGATTAGCAGGCTTAGATAAGCTAGCGCAATCAGTCTAAGCATTAACATTAATGATATTCATGATGTTTGAAATTTCATATTTCACACCCCAAAGCTGTGATTTTTGAGCATGTGAGGATCTATTACACATCATAATTTGGTTTTGTAGTTGTAGAAGCTTTCTGCTGGTGCCAGGACCACCTTTTTTGCTTCACCTAGTGATTTTTTAAATAAAATGGTTTCGCTGTTTGTACAAATTACACTTTTACAAATATTATTAAACACAAATATAATTAAGCATACCACGAGCAGATGGAAATGCTAAATAATTAATATTTTCACCTAATGAAAAGTTGTTTTATATGGAAATTCTAATGAAGTGATGAAATTGTCATAATGCAGTGTAGAGTGGTTATTGTAGAATTATGTATATACTATTAGTATTTTTCAATATTTATTCAGTTTTCATTTTAATTTTAGTTTAAGTTTGAGGTATTTTGTTATGTGCTTTTGACATTATATATATATATATATATATATATATACACACACACACACATATAGGGCACAAAACTGAAATAATTTTATTTCCGTTATGGTATGTTATCTGAGACAAGATTAAAAATATATATATATATATATATAAAAAAATATTGTAAAATAGTTAAATATCGCTATATAGCTTTAATTTATTTATTTTTATTTCAGTTTTAGTTTTTGCCATTTTAGTGCTTAAACTTATTTCAATTAGTTGACAAAGCAATATTTTTTTTAAAGTTTAAGTTCTTAACTAATATTTCAATTACTGAAAGCATTTTTTACTGAAAGCACCCATAGTTTTAGTTTCAGCTAATGACAAAAGCACTGAAATGGTGGTCTCTTCACACCCTAGAGAATGAAAGCTAGTCTAGGCATCACAAAGCACAAGTATGTGCTGAGTTTGCTGAATGACACAGGATGCTTGTTCAAACTGTGTACATCTGCACTTTTGTTTACCAGTGAGGTCATTGCATTTCCTGCAAATACCTCTGTGTTTTGACTGTGCACATATTCATATAGAGAATTAAATGGTGCTGTTTTAACTGCGAGTTGAATTAATAGAATGTTCTGCCTAGTCAAAACATGCTCACTTAAATGTATATAAATCCTTTGTTTTTCCCAGAATAGACAGTAAAACTTTAGAACAGATGGAAAAAAAGTAAGAACAAGAGAACCATGAAGACTCTACATACCTGTGATATTAACACTGACAGCATTTGTATACGTGTTATATGAGAGAATGTCATATCCTTTTTCCATTATTTTTCTCAGTGAAGATGTTGTTGTGACTCCTCCCAAGAACTTTTAAATCTCCTAACAGTTTCACTTTCTCTCTTCCTTTCTGAAACGCCCCCTCCTCCCCATGCCGCAGATTACATCCAGACGTTCTGTCCACTACACACACAGACAGTGGAGGAAGGTGAACCCACTGAGGTATCTTTTATCAGCTTCTTCTGCAGTTCCGCTCTGGCCTGGGCGAAAACCTGCCCAACTGTTCTCCTCTGTTTTTGTTTATTCAGGAAGTAGCCCAAACAGGAGCCAATCACCGCACTGCTCTCTCTTTAAATGATCCCGCCTACTTTTACAGGAAGGAGCAGTTGTACTTTTTCTCTCTGTATTTGTTTTTAAATTCCACTGCATACATTGGTGTTTATCTTGTCTGTCTTTCCCCTGTCCTGCTATTTAGTTAAAAAGGGGCTTGTTGTGGTTTGGAAGAAAGAATGCCATGGTATTTTTAGGGGCCACGCACCAAAGGTGTGAAGACACCTATTATAATTGATGGCGTTCTTCTTCTTCTTCTTCTTCTTCTTCTTCTTCTTCTTCTTCTTCTTCTTCTTCTTCTTCTTCTTCTTCTTCTTCTTCTTCTTCTTCTTCTTCTTCTTCTTCTTCTTCTTCTTCTTCTTCTTCTTCTTCTTCTTCTTCTTCTTCTTCTTCTTCTTCTTCTTCTTTCTGTAAGTCTATGGCAGCCCATAGAACCATATAGTAAAAAGTTGTGAAATTTGGCACACTCATAAAGGACAGTCTGAACTGTCATCATAGCAAATTTGGAGTATCTACCTCAATCCCTCTAGTGCCAAATTGCACTCATGTTTATGCTAATAACTTTTGAACCGTAAGGTCTAGAATGAAATTCCTGGGCTCTTGCAGAGTTGAACACAAGTTGGACACAAAAATGTAAAATTCTATTATTTTTAATAGTTCAAAAAACTACTTTTTCGAACTCGTCCTAGACAGTTTGTCTGATTTTCACCAAAATTGGCTCAAATCATCTTCAGACCATGCTGGCAAAAATTTATGGAATTCAAGTTGATTAGTCAAACCGTTCTCGAATAATTTGTAAGCCGACGAAAAGCATGCAAAGATTAGCATGAGGCTATATCTCCACAACGCTTTAGCTTATTGAGCAATATTGGTATGTGTTATAATAACCATGACCTGAGGTTACCTGCACAATTTCGGCACAGTGCCACCTAGTGGTCAGGAGATATGAAAATGGATATTTTTGCTTATAACTTCCGAATGGTTTGGGCTAAAGTCACAAAACTGGTCTCTTTAGATTTGGTGCAGCATGCAGAGTCGAACCATACCCAATTTTCCCATGTAAGCCATGTTGGGCGTCGGCCATTTTGAATTGTGTAATTGGCTGAACTTCCTGTCCACCATTTTGATTTATGTTGCAAACCTACTTTTTTGAACTCCTCCTAGACCATTGGTCTGATTTTCACCAAAATTGAGTCAGATCATCTTCAGACAGTGTTAACAAAAAGTTATGGATTTCGTGTTGATATTAAAAAAACTTTTTTGTATAGCACCGCAACAAATTTGAGGCATGACGCTAGACTACATCTGAGGCTGTATCTCTGCAAAGTTTTGACATATTGACACCAAACTGTGTGTGCCATTTTCACACCACATCAATTTGGTAATAGTGCCACCTATTGGTCAAACGTGATATGCCATTAAATCCTATTACTAGTGGTAGTATTTATGATTGTTCAGCCATTTTGACTAAAATCATCTTAAAATGGCTTCAATTACTCATTGCTACACTAATACAGCTACAGGTCTGATGCTTGCTGCCTTGCTTGCTTCTGTAGTGCTTGGTCCCTTAATTGCTGCTTGCAGCTATATTTGTACTTGTACCACTTCTCTTTTTCAGATCCCATGTGGTTTTCTGGTAAATGAACATTTCTGGCAAACTTCTTGAATGACTCATTACCTTTATAGCAGATCTAGTTGTTTGCTTATCGTATGTTAAATGTGATGCAAAGCCTAATGAGTATCTGAGAAAATATTTATATTATTTTATTTCAATTACAGATATAAGTACTTTAAAGTTCGTTTCTTTGTCATTTGTCTCTCCTCTTTAAAATGATTAATTCTTATGTGTGGTCCCTGGAAAGATTATTAACTAATATCTCAACTTCAGGCAATTAAAAAAATGGATTAATTAGTTAATGGATATTTCTACTTATTGGCCAAAGAGTACAATCAGAGTGAATCAAATTAATACATAATGCATTATTTACAATACAACTCGTCCTAGACAGTTTGTCTGATTTTCACCAAAATTGGCTCAAATCATCTTCAGACCATGCTGGCAAAAATTTATGGAATTCAAGTTGATTAGTCAAACCGTTCTCGAATAATTTGTAAGCCGACGAAAAGCATGCAAAGATTAGCATGAGGCTATATCTCCACAACGCTTTAGCTTATTGAGCAATATTGGTATGTGTTATAATAACCATGACCTGAGGTTACCTGCACAATTTCGGCACAGTGCCACCTAGTGGTCAGGAGATATGAAAATGGATATTTTTGCTTATAACTTCCGAATGGTTTGGGCTAAAGTCACAAAACTGGTCTCTTTAGATTTGGTGCAGCATGCAGAGTCGAACCATACCCAATTTTCCCATGTAAGCCATGTTGGGCGTCGGCCATTTTGAATTGTGTAATTGGCTGAACTTCCTGTCCACCATTTTGATTTATGTTGCAAACCTACTTTTTTGAACTCCTCCTAGACCATTGGTCTGATTTTCACCAAAATTGAGTCAGATCATCTTCAGACAGTGTTAACAAAAAGTTATGGATTTCGTGTTGATATTAAAAAAACTTTTTTGTATAGCACCGCAACAAATTTGAGGCATGACGCTAGACTACATCTGAGGCTGTATCTCTGCAAAGTTTTGACATATTGACACCAAACTGTGTGTGCCATTTTCACACCACATCAATTTGGTAATAGTGCCACCTATTGGTCAAACGTGATATGCCATTAAATCCTATTACTAGTGGTAGTATTTATGATTGTTCAGCCATTTTGACTAAAATCATCTTAAAATGGCTTAAATTACTCATTGCTACACTAATACAGCTACAGGTCTGATGCTTGCTGCCTTGCTTGCTTCTGTAGTGCTTGGTCCCTTAATTGCTGCTTGCAGCTATATTTGTACTTGTACCACTTCTCTTTTTCAGATCCCATGTGGTTTTCTGGTAAATGAACATTTCTGGCAAACTTCTTGAATGACTCATTACCTTTATAGCAGATCTAGTTGTTTGCTTATCGTATGTTAAATGTGATGCAAAGCCTAATGAGTATCTGAGAAAATATTTATATTATTTTATTTCAATTACAGATATAAGTACTTTAAAGTTCGTTTCTTTGTCATTTGTCTCTCCTCTTTAAAATGATTAATTCTTATGTGTGGTCCCTGGAAAGATTATTAACTAATATCTCAACTTCAGGCAATTAAAAAAATGGATTAATTAGTTAATGGATATTTCTACTTATTGGCCAAAGAGTACAATCAGAGTGAATCAAATTAATACATAATGCATTATTTACAATACAATAATAAATAAAAAACTCTGACAATTACAGCACATGAGGACCAAATTGTCTAATGTTGAGACATACTGAAGAGGCTCTTGATAAACATTAGGTTTTGACTGATGGTGCCTCTCCTCCAATTTCAAGGTTATGTGACAGATTACATCTCCCAAAACATGAGCTGAAATTTGATTTAGGTGGACAGGTGCAGGATGTGTGCTCTAGTGTGGACATCTGAAACAGCCATTCGCATGGACGCTGAGTTTAATATAAAGTATAAATATCAAACCTGTATATGTTTGAAACATTAAACACATTTGTTTAAATTTAACACTAGAAATGCATTGTAAATGATCTGACAAAAAAACAATGAAAACCAGAGAAAATTATTTAATAATTTATCTTCAGTGTTTCAAGTGACGAGAAACCTTACACAGCCAATGTTTATTCATTTATTTATTTTTTTGACAAGAAAATGGTTCTTTGCTAAAGTGGCTTCAATAAACATTAAAGAACCTTTAAAGAATTTAACTATTATGGGTTAAAAACAAGTATAGTAAGTAAATATGTAAATGTAATATGCAAATATCTATGTATATTATTATTGAAGCTGTAAAGCTCATAACTTTTATATTAGTTTTTGTGAATTAGTAAATGAATCCCCAATAGTTTTCTTTCTTTTGGTACCCTTCTTATTAATATGTTTATATTTTATAAAGTTTCATTAATGTAAAATACTAAATCAGCTATTCTGTTTATAATTTGACAATTTAGTTTAATAATTGAATAAGCAAATGTTTTTGAAATGTACATCTAATCCATGAAATTACTTATAAGTATTACATTTTAAAAAATAACACTTACAAATAAAAAAACTATAATTTCTACTCCACAAATCCCTCATTAATAAATAGACACACACAAAAAAAATGATATTCAACATAATACAATGTCATAGAACACTACTTTCCAGACACAGAAAATTAGATCAGTTAACCTCAAAACTGTTTGACTGACTGAGGAAACGTTTACACAACAAAGATGTACTCAAAACAGAATAATTTTTCCTTCACGGTTTTTGAAAAAAAAAACGTGCATACAGACGATAATGTTTTCAAAACATCCTCATTCACACGGATCTGCAAAAAGACATCCACACGTTCACACGGACATACTTATAGGCTGAACACGAAATGCACATGCGTATGACGACACCATTTTCACAAATTTGCTTTTGTGTAGTTTACACTGAGATGGTAACAGTGTAATTTTCAAAATCTTGCTCTTTCAGAAGTTTGAATTTTCAGGCCATCAAAATGTCAGTGTCATGTGAATCAATGGCCAAAAAAAATCAGTTTTTAGTTTAAAATGGTGACGTGAACAATTCTCACAAATTTAGATTTTCAGATTAAATGGCAAAATTAAAATTATGGTGGGGGTTCATCTTACGCTATATTGAACAGATGCATTCACCTGCTGTTTAAATCGAAATGTATACAACTTGACATGCCGAGACAAAAAAAGAGCCGAAATTGTGGAGCAAAGCTATGCAAGTCAGTCACTTTTCCCTGTCCTAACCTGCCACAAGTAACAGGGGTCACAGTAGTGCTTAAACCTCAGTTTAAAAAGTTGCTCTAAAGACAAAAAGAACTACATTACCATGAACTACATGCATTGGTTTAGCCAATAAAACCCTCTTCTGTTTATTTTAAGTGAATTTGAGTACAAAGCAATGGCAGTTATGATGTCCAAAACTTTCTTCTTAAGCTTAAAGTCAAATCTGTGTAAGCATTTTTTCTGCAAGTGTAAGAGAAGATTATTCTGTCATAAGATAATTTGTCATTTTTATGTTTAAACACACTGATTCCTGTTCCCTTGGAGAAATAACTTCAGAATTGATCAAACGACAGACAGAGAGAGAAAATGGAGGCAGTGTTTCTGTGCCTATTAGTTTTCTTTACCATCTGTGGAATGTCTGCAGGCTTGCAACACAAAGCCACTGCCAACGCCTAAATTACTTTGCTTACATAATCATTCTCCAGTGATGTAAGAATAACTAATCCAGCCTGTTGTGAAGCTTTTAAAAAGCAAAAAAAAAAAAAAAAGGGAGGCACTGAAGCTGCAGGGGGTGGACGTCTTCCAAGAAGAGATGGCATACCAACTCATCCAAAGAAGGTGAGGGAAGAGTGAGTTTGAGGAAAATTCTTTGTACCCGTAGCAATTTGCTTGGTCGAGGGTTGAGAACAGCCTTCCCTTTGGATAATTAAATGGCGAGTCTCCTTGGTCTTCATGAAGTGCACTCTTATTAAAACAAGCATCTCCAGTCATTCCGCTAGATAAATGACTTAACGGCAAGTGCCATGAAGCCCATTAAATCGCTTCTTTAGAGATGGATCACATCCAAACTCACAATCAAAGGATTTGACCAGGATTATCTCCAATTAGAAACACTCACAGACAAATGAGGAGATGACAGGATATCATACACTGAGAGGATAAATTAGCAGTTACATTCCAGCACCAGTTTTGTAATGCCTGTTAGGAGGAAAATTGAAAGAGGAAAAGATTTAGCGAAGTTGTGTTTCTCTGGAACACAAAATGAAAGTCAGCATGTTTATACCTCTCTGAAAGCTTTTAGCCTATTTCTCTTTGTACATAAAGACCTCATTTCTTGCTCAGCCGAAATGTACCAAGAAAGGCTACAAAAACAAGACAACCCCCCTGAAGAGGTCAGCTAGCATTAGCCCTACTTCTTTTAGAGTGATGTATGTATTAAACATTGTTTCCCAAGTCAACAAAGATGTCCATGAAAACCTAAAAGAAGGCAAATGGCTGATAAGCAAATCGGCTGGTACCTTTTATCAAAAATATAAAGATTCATTATGTATATCTCCTTTGAAGTTCCCATTTCAGCCTTAAGAGCTGATGAGCACAAAGGTAAGAGGATCTTCACTCAGTGCAGATCATGATCAGAATCAGAATGAGCTTTATTGCCAGGTATGTTTACACATACGAGGAATTTGTTTTAGTGACAGAAGCTCCACAGTGCAACAGAATGACAGTGGCAAGGCAGGACACATATAATACAAAGAATAATATAAAAATAGACAAAATAGACAATGTACAAAAAAGCAAAAACAATATATAATATAAACAATTTTGTATGTACAGGTATGATATGTGCACAATTGAAATGTAAATAAGTATGTGTGTTAAATAAATAATGTATAGTGTTGTGTGTTCCACGATTATTGTTAAGTGTTCATGAGATGGATTGCCTGAGGAAAGAAACTGTTCCTGTGTCTGGTCGTTCTGGTGCTCAGTGCTCTGTAGCGTCGACCAGATGGCAACAGTCCACAGTGCTGGGGGATGGTGTCTTGTAATTGGTGATGTCTTTCAGGCCTTTCCACACTGAAGCAGGATCACTGGAAAATAATAGTTTTTTTAGCTTTCCAGTATAAAATGATGATAAAATGATGATCATGATAAAATGATGACCACCTGTCATGAGTTCCCTTTCAGTCGGTCACTCTCGACATCACATCGGATGACCGACGAATTGGGATCTCGCTTAGGGAGACCAATCCACTTTGAGTGTAAACTAAATGAGCCAATGCACATTGGCATGCGATTATTGCATCCAGCTGTTGCTGATCACAGCCTGAGTAAAAGTAGGCAGCTGGTGCAGCGCATATTCAGCCTTTCGCTTCGGAGCCGAGCGGTCTCATCGTTCTGCTCCTGATCTTCTGTTTTAGTGAAACTACGAGTTCGAGTACAAGCACGCTCTTATGAAGTTCTCGTGCTGGTGGTACGGCGCTTCAGTGGCAGAGGTTCTTCCCGTGTCGAGTGGGTTGCACACATCAGGCTGCACTACCCCCTGTTTGTGTTGCAGGCAGCCATCTCCCCTGTGTGCTTCAGCACACTAAAAGAGCAGTTCTAAAAGAGCATTCACGGGTGGAACGTCTTTTTAAAGACGTGTCTTTTTAAAAATGCCCTTCCATCCATGCGTTTCTGGATGCAGTCGTTACCTGGCGCCGGGTGATGGTCAAGATCGCTGCCTCTCGTGTCTGGGCATTAAGCATGCTGAGGTGGCTTTCATGGACGAGTCATGCTCCCATTGCGGGAAAATGACCGTCTCGTCGTTGTGGACCAGACTTCGTTTCCTGCAAAGGGGCGGGGTGCCCGTGCCGCTGCGCAGATCTACGGGTTCCCCCCGGCGGCGCTGGCGCTACCTCTGGCAGCGTCCGGACTGGTCTTACGGTGAGGGTGAGGAATTCCCCTCCGAGGAACCAACCTTCGAGGGATTGATGCATGATGAGCTCACTGGGTCATGGACGACACCTTTCACTGCCAGAAACCGCCCCAGTGGTTTGTCCTCCCTCACCACCCTTGATGGCGGGGCAGCGCGGGGGTATACTGAAGTCCCTCCGGTGGAGCGGTCGGTTGCGATGCAATTGTGTCCAAATACCGCTGCCACCTGGCAGGGCAAGCTGTCTCTCCCCTCGCGGGCCTATAGGTACTCATCGACCCTGACCGGCAGTGCTTATGCGGCCTGCGGAGAAGCTGCCTCTGCCCTACATGCCAAGGCACTGAAGGACCTACACGAGGGTGGTCATGACCCAGAACTCCGTGCCACTACTGACCTCGCGCTACGAGCGACGAAGGTCACTGTGCGGTCTCTGGGCCGTGCGATGTCCACTATGGTGGTACAGGAGCGCCATCTCTGGCTGACATGCGCGAGACGGACAAGACACGATTCTTGAACACCCCCGTGTTCCAGACCGACTTGTTCGGCGATGCAGTGGAGAACTTCGCCCAGCAGTTCTCCGCTGCCCAGAAGCAAACTGAGGCCATCAGACACATCCTGCCCCGGCGTGCAGCTGCTGCCTCCACCCGCCTGCGCAGCATGCGCTGCAGCCTCCAGAAAAGCAGCGCAGTGGAGCCGGTCGCAGGGCAGCCACCCCTCCGGTCCAGGCCCCCGCCAAACCTGGCGGCAAGAGCAAGAGGCCCTGAGACGGGCGACCCAGAGATGGAGGGACCTGCTCTTTGGGAGATGGTGAACGCACCACTCCCTCCCCCGGAGGAGGGCCGGGCAGAGAATCTTTTGTTTCTTTTTTCCCCACCACTGACTTCACGGTCAGTGGTAACCAAAAACTTGACAAAAGAGCAATTTCCTCTATCTCTGGGTCCCCAGAGGGGACAGGGAGCTGTGGACGGGCCAGTCTCAGATCACACTCACCCTCCTCTCTCGCCAGTGAGCAGCTGTGGGCGGTTCGAGAGTGCGGTCAAACGTACTACTCAAGCACCCTCTGCCCGAACGCAGGACGGGCATATCAGTACAAGGTCTTGCCCAGAGGCTCCTGGGGCATATGGCAGCTGCAGCAGCAGTCACGCCGCTGGGTCTGCGCGATATGAGACAGCTTCATCACTGGCTCCAAGGCCGAGTCCCGAGGTGGGTGTGGCAACGCGGAACTCACCGGGTCCAAGTCACACCGGACTGCCGCCAAACCTTCACCCCGTGGTCAGACCTGGTGTGTCTCCGGGCAGGAGTGCCGCTAGAAAAGGTCTCCAGGCATGCTCTGGTTCACACGGATGCCTCACCCACGTTCGACGGGCTTGCAGTGTCAGGGGTTTGGACGGGCCCCCAACTGCAGTGGCACATCAATTGCCTCGAGTTGCTGGCAGTGCGCCTTGCCTTGATCCATCTCAAAGGGTGCCTACGAGGCAAGCACGTACTAGTCCGTACGGACAACACTGCGACCGTTGCGTACATCAACCGACAAGGTAGTCTACGCTCCCGTCACATTTCGCAACTCACCCGCCACCTCCTACTCTGGAGTCAGAAGCATCTGAGGTCGCTTCGTGCCATTCACATTCCTGGTCTGCACAACCGGGCAGCCGATGAGCTGTCACGAGCTGCGCTCCCAGGAGAATGGAGACTCCATCCCCAGATGGTCCAGCTGATTTGGAGTCATTTCGGAGCCGCTCAGGTAGACCTGTTTGCCTCTCCAGAAACTTCGGCCAGAGCACCGTCTACAAGACATGCTTATGCCTTGAAGTGGAACCTGTTCGTCGAGTGTTGCTCTTCTCACCGAGAAGACCCCCGAAGATGCCCAGTCAGAGTCGCACTGTCCTTCTTGCAGCAAGGGTTGGAGTGAAGGCTGTCTCCCTCCACCCTTAAAGTCTATGTCGCTGCAATTGCTGCTAACCATGACCCCGTAGAAGGGAAGTCACTAGGGAAGCATGACCTGATCATCAGGTTCCTTAGGGGGGCGAGA
>NW_015634468.1:29143-34706 GCF_001515625.1 Sinocyclocheilus rhinocerous
GACTCTAGTGCTCAGAGCACTACAGCAGGGCCCATTTGAGCCTTTGCAGACAGTCGAGCTAAAGTTTCTGCCAATGAAAACTTTGCTCCTGCTTGCATTGGCCTCCATCAAGAGGGTAGGGGACCTGCACGCATTTTCGGTCGACGAATCGTGCCTAGAGTTTGGGCCGGCTGACTTCCAGGTAACCCTGAGGCCCGGCCCGTCCCGGCTATGTGCCCAAGGTTCCCACTACTCCCTTCAGGCATCAGGTGGTGAGCCTGCAAGTGCTGCCCCCGGAGGAGGCAGACTCAGCCCTAGCTTTGCTCTGTCCCCAGCAGTAGCTGGTCTTCTTGTGGTAAGGGGGTAAGAAGACCAGCAGTAGCTGGTCTTCCTGGGGTAAGGGGGTAAGGAGGGAACAGAGATGTCACGTCCCGTCGCCATAGCTTCTGTACTACCGCTGAGCGGCGGGGTTACCGGCTCGGCTCCTCAGCGAAAACCTGAATATGTGCTGCACCAGCTGCCTACTTATACTCAGGCTGTGATCAGCGACAGCTGGATGCAATAATCGCATGCCAATGTACATTGGCTCGTTTAGTTTACACTCAAAGTGGATTGGTCTCTCTAAGCGAGATCCCAATTTGTCGGTCATCTGACGTGATGTCTCCATTTCCTCCTTCAGGGAACGAGGGTTACCATACGTAACCGAGACGTTTTCCAGTGTATTACACATTCAGATTAAATTTATTTTGTAATCTATATTAAAGAATGTTTGATTAAGGAGACATGCAAAATGTGCAGTGCTGTCCTGACCAATAGAAAGTTTCTTGGTTTGAAAGTGACTTCTGTGTGAGCTGTGCTTCAAACATCACTACACTATTGACAATGCACAATTGTCAAATAAATGCTATTTTCTACTAGTCTTAAAATGTATGACTCAAAAATATATTTCCTTTTTAATGAATATACATAATTTGTGCAAAAAGGAATGATAAAAGGAGTTTATTTTGGAAAAAAAATGTGAAATCATGGAGCACAAGAAAAAAGAAAAGAAAATGAAAAAAGATTTAGTGAAAAATATGTCACCATGTTTAAATTATTTTTGATAGGTGCTGACATAAAAAAAACATTATATATATATATATAGGCCTGCTTGTCCTGGGGTTTTGTGTGCTTAACAATTGACCCATGTACTTGACAGAGTTTCCAGCTTAGTCGATACCTCTGATTCCCTCTCCAGAGACTTTACTCTCTCATTCAGTCTTAAGATGGTATGTTGCATTTGCGGTTTAAGATATGCCTTACCTTCAAAAATGGTAATGGAAGATTTCATTGCTATCCTACCATCTTTAAAAAAAAAAAATGACAGCTTCCTTCATGTGGGATTAATATTTTAAAAGAATAAACCATGCAGACAGGGATAAGCATTATAGATCTACTCTGATTCATTTATCTTCTTAGGCAAAGATTTCAAAAGGAAATATGTGCTGTAGATAAAAGGTGAGAATAGACGTGCAGGTGTTTAATTGTAGTTTGTGGTTGTGCACATTAAGGCCCCATCCACACGGAGACGCGTTTAGCTTTATACGCATAAATTTTGTATGGTATAGGCGTTTCGTCCACACGGATCCGGCATTTTGGGAGAGGGAAACCAATATTTTTTTGAAACCGGGTCCCAGAGTGAAAATGACGCCCTTGCGTTTTCGTGTGGACAACGAATCCATATATTTTCTGAAACGATGACGTCATCAGCCCACGTCTCGCCCCTAGTCAGACACCGCTACGTCACGTAACAGCAACAAAAACATGAACAAACACTGAACGATTGTCTTTTAGTTAACTAACATTAACACAGATTAATAAATGTATTGTTCTATGTTTGTTTGTATACCGCACGCAAGGTTTATGTGCATAGTCCAAGTCTTCTTCTCCGTTTTTAGTGTATCTCTGTGGCAGAATTACAGCACCACATGCTGGTCTGGCATGTATACTACATCGTTTTGTGTCGGTTTCGTGTGGACGCAGATATTTCTTGAGACGAGGGGGAAAAAAAGATCGGATAAGGAAAGCTCTGGCTTCGTGTGGAGATAGCCTAATTCAGAAGTCAAGTACAGAGAACCTACTGTACATGGGTGTACGTCAAAAATGTGTTTTTAGTATAAATGAATAGATCAAGTCTGTGTTTTTTTCACACACTGTCAGCAGACGGGTCTGTGATAAAACAAAGGGTAAGTAAATGTCCTACAAAGAGACCAAATGTGCAAATGAAGTGACTAGCCTAATTATATAAGTAATAACTTGCATTCACTTCTTACCATATTTTGTTACATTGTACAATCAACAGCCTATTTCTATCCTTATAGGAACAAGTACATGTTATTTTGGCTTTATTTCTCATAATTGCAACTTTATGTCTTTTTTGGAACTTTACATCTCACCGTGTGATTTTATATCTCGCAAAAGCAATTTTATTTAATTTTTTTAATTGACCACACAGACTCTCACAGTGTAACTTTGTATCTCAATATTTGGCTTTTTTGTCTTACAATTATGACTTTATTTCTTTGAACTGTGAATTTAGATCTTCCTGTTGTGATTGTATATTTCACAATGTGACTATAAATCTTGCAATCTTACATTATATTTTGAAAATACAACTTTATTTCTCAGGTTTGCAACTTTATTTCTATTTCTGACTTTATAACTCAGTGTGACTTTATATTTCGCAACTGTGACTTTTTTGATTGTGACTATATCTCACAATGTGACTTTAGTTTAATTGTGACCTCATAAAGTCACATTGTGACAAAGGCACATTTTACGATATATGTCACAACTGCATAATTTCTCATGACTTTATATCCCTGACTTCATATCTCAGTTTAACTTTATATTTTACAGTGCGAGTTTATTTCTCACGATGTGTCTTTATTTCTTATTTTAAACTTTATCCACAATTATATATCCACTTTTTTTTTTTTTTTTTTATAGGTAAAAACAGGCTTTTACAGAAAACTTCTTAAATTTGAAATAATAAACGTCTGTTTTATGAACAAATCCCATTGGGTATGGTGGCACCTTTTTTCTATTTTATCTTTCTAGATCTTATTAAACAACATCTGACTATTTCTCATCAAGTGTGAGAAATTGATTGAGGTGAATGTGTTGTGCCATATTAGGAATCAAATCCCACTCACACCATCTGAGGTGATGATTTCCTGGTTATTTGAGCAAGAGTCATACATAGTTTGGCTTATGTCACCAACGTGAGCGTCAACCTAGCAAGCAGTGGGTTTGAAAATTCAGTGTCACCTATAATAATAAAGCCAGTGTTCATTTTTTGAAGCCACGTTTCAATTCACTCCCTACAAAGGAGCGAAGGTTTTTTACTACTAAGATGCTGATTTGTACATTGCATATGTGACATAATGATACTGTAGAGTTAACGTAATTACAATCAGTGTGAAACTCATGAATTTCTACATTTAATCTAATAATTGGGGTGGTAGGGAAGGCAGATCAATGACGGTGAAGTCTTTTACCGCCTGCTTTCTGAAAGGGGTGGATAGTGCAGTAAGATGAAGAAAAAAAGAGCCTCACCATTTTATCAAATGAATGTCACAAGACATGCCACTCTGTGTTAGCCTCATTAATGTCCTCACTATTCCTTCAAAATTAATGTTGGCTGCAATGTCCTCTATTAAGAAATTAAATATTTAGACTTCAAGGGAAGACATTTAAATCCTTCTTCCTGGTTCAGAGCGGGCCGGAGTGGCGGCCGTGCACTCTCAGCTGTCTCTTCTGCTTACTGAACGTGAACACTGACCGTTATAAATCAAAAGAACTTTAGCACAGATTGCTCTCTCCTTACCCCTCTCTAAATAGTTTACAGTTCTCCCGACATATATTAGAAAGCACCTAATTAATTGGCACATAAAATTCAAACATAAAGCTGCCTTAACGCTAAAACAAGTCTGTTGGCAGTGACTGGATTCATGAAAGGACCTGCAGAGGGAGGCCTGCTGGAGGCCTTTGATCAGGCGGTCTAATGCAGTCCTGACATCTTCACGGCTTCTAAATTTCACCGCCTCAGTTAGCAAGCAGGCTTTCAAGAAATTAGTCCTTGCAGCGGCCTCGCATATCCCAATCACAGACCTGGAGAGCTCTGCTCGAGCATCTTGGGTTATTGAGAATTCAGCTGCACGATGAGCATTTGGCAAGCTTTTGTCCTGTTTTTCATCTGACGCCTTCTCACATCTAATAGAGTGTGAAAGTCCTGTTAGGATCTCTACTCTACATGTTAGGATATTTCATCAGCGGTTGCTAACAGCCTGTCAGAGAATGACTAGTACACATAAGAAATAAACAGAGCGATAAAACAGCATAATGACTGGATACATAGCACTCTGTTGATTTCTGGCCCGGCGTAATATTTTTTTCTTTTTAAAATTTATAACGAGACACAAACTCCTTTATCAAAATGTACCATTCTAGTGAACATCCGTCCCGCAACAAACCTAAACTCCCATAAATCATGCATCAACAGACACAACGGAATGAGAGACTCATTGGTCAAGGCGTATTTGCAAGAAAAGCACTTTATCTTCCTAAATCAGAGGGGGCGCATCCTTTTATTCTTGCAAAATGCAATCCAATCGATGCAATGAAGTATGTGAAACCAATATTCAATATCCAAAATGTTGAACTTCAGCAGGGAGGGTAACGGGCTGTGCTCTTTGCGAGTGTGAGGACAACAGCAATTATGAAAATTGAAAAGAGAATAAATGAAAAAGCTCTAGTGGGGAACGAGTGGAGAGGAGCTCTGCAGCAGAACAGACCCATCGCGTGATTGATTCTGAGCGTGGACGGCCACAGCCTCGGGTTCACGTGGTAATGATAGCTTTATAATTAAGATTAAAGACCACCGAACACGGGGAAGACACAGCAGAAGGACAGGGGGCTTCTACTGTGACATTCTGAATAGTTAGAGAAAAGAGTCTGAAATATAAATTCATTTATAAATATCAATCTTGAAATTGCAATGATATGCACTATAGTAGATGACACAGGAAACAGGTTTTTAATGCATATTGTTCATTATTATTATAATTATTATAATAATGATAATAATAATAATAATAATTATTATTATTATTATTATTTTATTAATTAAAATAATATATAGTTAAAATGTTATTGAAAATATGTATTGTTATGAATAGCAACAAAGTTCCTGTAAATATTATTATTACACACTCAAACCAAAATGGCAACAACTATACAATAATACAGAATATCAATATCCAATATTATTAATGATAATAATACTTATTATTATTAATATTATTATTATTATTATTTGATATTCTTTATTATTGCAGTTATTATTGCAGCTATTGTATTGTTTGAGTAGTGTGGTTATTATCTCAATTTATTATTAGAATAAAATATATATTTTTAAATGGTATTAAAACATGTATTGTTATGAATAATAACAATATTCCTGTAAATAATATATTACATACTTACACATTACAACAACCAAAACAACAACTGCAACAGCAGCAGCAGCAACAAAATATAATAA
>NW_015634468.1:34985-50648 GCF_001515625.1 Sinocyclocheilus rhinocerous
TATACAATTAACAAAAAGCAAAAAAAAGGGACCTCTAACACTAGCTTGCTCTATTCTTTTTCTATTCTATTTTCTTTTTATTTATTATATTATTTAAAAAACCCTTGCTACGTGTACTGCGTTAAGCTAACTGAGACTTGTTATAGCACTTGTATATCATTGCTCTTTTGTTGATTTTGATTGCTTCCATTGTCCTCATTTGTAAGTCGCTTTGGATAAAAGCGTCTGCTAAATGACTAAATGTAAATGTAATGTAAATGTATTATTATTTGTATTTGTATTGTCATTATTGCTGTCATTCCTGCTGCTGTTGTCATGTGTGATAATTATCTCAATTTATTATCAAAATAAAAACCGAAATGTCACAACATTACACTTACGGTACAGTATAATTAAAATGTAAGCATGCTGTAAGTACAAAGTCATATTAAGTACATATGGATTAGTGAATACACTGTTCCTAATAACACCACCAACACTAAAACCTAATTATACAGTATATAATAATGTGGGTAAAAATAAGCATAACCGACTTAAAGATAATGGTAATGTTGCTATGAAGGGAAAAAAAAACTGCAACGTGTCAGTTTCAGAAAGCGATGTTGAAAAGTGTGAATATCTCACACGTTCCTGTGGCATCTGTGTGTCCTGCTTCTGGTGAACCCCAGTCAGTCAGATGACTAATAATCATATCAAAGGAGCCATGTCACTCAGCAGATTTAAATACGAGGGTTTTAGAGGGGCATTTGCATGCGTCTAGCTGCCTAGGCTAAGAGGCTAATGCCATAAAGTACTGCAACGATGTGATTTAATGTAATCTGTCATGTCATATGCTAATCTCCAGCCTCTTCAGGCCGGCCATAAGAAAGGGAGAGGGAGGGTTTGTAAAGGAGAGAGAGAACTGCCCTTTACTTCCGCTGTGATCACGTCACTGCGTTTAGTTCACTCAAATCGGTCCTGGCCAATAAGTACAAGATTCAAGTCACTTTGATAAGGTCACATCTGTGCATGTCTCTCTTTCATTTTCCTACCCTCACCTCCCTCATTCGTTTCCCATCTATATGTTGGAACAGCTGTTTCTTTCAGGATACTGCATTTCAGGCTGAAGCGGCCTCTCTGGAACTCAAACATATTTCTATAAAAGACAAGGGCGGTTTGATTGGCTGCAATTTATGGTTATAAATAGCTCTTACAAATTGCTAATCTACCTCTCAGCCTCCTAAGTGCCTTTTCCTTTCAAAATTGCGTTATTGCACAACACTTTCTCATCAAGAAGTCAAACAGAGAAGCAGGAGATTTATTTCTATGGCTTACGATGGGAAGAGGAAGCTGTCACCCTCCACCCCACCACCTCAGTACTTTTTTCCTGCTGTCTCATCGAGTGGCAAATGGTAAGTAGGGACTTGGGTTTGGCTTCTTTTGAAAGGACCAGACACTAATTAAAAGCCATATCAAAGAAGCTTTAAAGGTGAGGAACTTGTGATATGATTTTAGGCGCTCTGGTATATCCAAAGGCTATTTCAAACAAACGAACCTTTCAGTGATGTTAAATGTCTCCTTAACAAAAGCTTGAATAGTTCACTCCAAAATTCCAATATCATTTATTTGCCACTTTCTATTTTTCTATTGTAAGGTTTTTCTGCAAATATCAGGGACAGCCCTGGTCACCATTCACTTACAATGAATGGGAAAGAGCAGCTTGGACATTCTGCTGAATGTCTTATTTTGTGTTCCACAGACGAAAGAACTTTATTCAGATTTGTAATGACATGAGTGCAGAATTTTAAATTTTAGACGAACTATCTCTTTAACAAAAATGTGAGAAGTTGAAAGGTTGTTACATCAAAGTGGCCAGTGCTTAACTGAACAATACCGAAATGTAACATTGGTTTATGCATTATAAAAATAAACATGAAACATGAAAAAGTATAACGAATGACAAAGATCTTGCTAAGTACACAAACTATAAATGAAGAAATATACAGAACAAAATGTGTCTTTAAAAATTAATTTATAGTGTCAATATTTTTATGACATGTCAATTAATTAAATCTCATGATATATTAATTTATAAAAATAATAAATACATATCGTATATAATATCACTTTAAGCTTCCACCCCTGCATATTTTAATCCAGTGTTTTTCATATGCTATATAAATACAAGCTATCTTTCGTTAGTATTTTTGTCATTTAAAAATAATATAATTTAAAATATGCAAGATATTTAATTTAATTTGAAACATTATTTTACATTTAAGATGGCTTTCAGAATACTAAATCAGTGTCAGGCAAACCTTCCCCCTGTTGTCTCTTTAAACACTTTTATGATCATATTATAACAAAAATGTTACATAGTTGTGGGCATATCAGATCAACTGTGTTATATACTGAAATCTAGGATTACTTTTTAAGATATTTTGCCAATATGATGAGGAGCTAGGAAAACGTCTCAGGTTACTTATGTAACCATGGTTCCCTGAGTAGGGAACGGAACTGATGAACATGTGAGCAGTTAGACTTGGTTTTTGAAGCCTACCCACTGAACCACTGGAGGATTAGTTAATAAAAATACATATATGAATAGCATTTCATCTGAGAAGCAATGGCTTCTCTTCGATGCCTCTACACTCTTCCTAATCAATATGAATCCCCTAATTGTGAAATATGTTTCTGCATCTAAGACTTCCACATTTCCCTTTAAATAAATGAATAAAAGAACAAAAATGTAAGTGAATGAAATGGAATGCACTCAAGAGCCAACTGACAGACCATGTATTTTATGCCCGAATAACAGAAACAGGCTTTATAGAGAAAAATATATATATATTCAGTGTAAAAAAATTTTTTTTAAAAAGTGGCAACACCAGCTGTGGTTGCCAGACATTCAGCGTAAAAAATAAATAAAAATAAAAAACCCTGACAATGTTTTAGGCAATATGGGATGTTGTTTTGTCCTGTATATTTATACAGAAACGTATATGTCATTAACTTGTATAATGCTAATGTAACAAGGTACATATGAACTACCAAAATCTGTGTTGCTTCTTAAATTGTACTGTAACCACTATAATAAAACATGACATTAAAATAATGCCATAAACAGTAACATAATAACATAAAACATCCCAAAACACCATAAAATGCAAAACTGGAAGGAAATAAAAAGTAGTCAAATGTTATGGATCACAGAAGGACTTTTACTGTTTTTCATAATAAATTATAAAGAACTGTGTACTTTGTATTTACAAACAAACAAATAAATAAAGATAGATAGATATATGATAGATATATGATATAGATAGACAGACAGACAGACAGACAGACAGGCAGAGAGATAGACAGACAGACAGACAGACAGACAGATAGATAGATAGATAGATAGATAGATAGATAGATAGATACAGACAGACAGACAGACAGACAGACAGATAGATAGACAGACAGACAGACAGACAGATAGATAGATAGATAGATAGATAGATAGATAGATAGATAGATAGATGTTATGCCCCTGTTGAAGACCCCTGCTATATGATACAGTATTCTTTTATATGGGAACTACTGTTGGACAGAAAGTGAATAAACACAGTGGCGGTTTCACTGCTAGAGGTTTTTCTTGCACTTTCATCAAAGTCATGCTGTACAAATGGTTAGAGAGATGAGGTAAATCTATCTTGAGTGGCCTTGTCGCCCAAATACCAGCAAATGAAAAATCCATTGAGAGTAGCAGGGCCAAAGCTGTGCCATGCACTTTCAGAGTATGAAAAGGCACAATTACATTCCACCTCCTGTTGGGCTATAGAAGTGGTATTTCATATTGGTGGCCTCCACTACAAACCCATATTTATACTACCTGGCCCCCCTTGAGCTTCCTGCAGTATGTTTTCAGACTGTCATTGGTAGAGACAGCCAGGTATGGAATGTAGTAAGTAACTTTGTTTTCATGTGTTTGTTGGAAAGATGATACTGAAGACAATACAAAGAGAAAAACAATATTTTCAAGCTTAGTCAAAAGTAATGCAGTCTCAAACTCATACGGCACACCCACAGACCACCCATAGCGAGTAATTAATTTTAGTTTTAATATTAATTTTAGTAATTTTAGTACTTCAGTTTCAGCTTATTTTATTTCAATTAGCTCCCAAGGCAACATTACAATTTTTTAAGTTTTAAAAGTTGAAATTTTCCATGTAATATTTATATTTTCTTTTGCATGATTTTTTTAACAATAGTAACACTAATCAAATATTATATTCAACATTTTATTTGAGGCACTTAGTTACAAGTGAACTAGTTAACAGAAACATAACATGAAGGATTTTTGTTTCAACTACCACTGTAAGCTGAAAATATTCAAATAAAATCCATTAAACACCATCCACTTCAATTTGAATCATCATAAAGTGACTCAGAATAAACACATGATATTTTAGTGTCAAGATATAACATCTGTGCATCACACAAAGTCACACCACATCTGGCTATTCAGTGCCTTTGTGTGGTCTTATTTCCTCTCGCATCTGTATTATTTCATAGATAAAACATGAAAGTAGGTCACTAGACCCTCTTTGCTCCTACATTCTTTAGTCTTTAATGTACTACGGGTTTTAACACTTATCATCTCGCACACTTGAGGTTGAAGTGGACACACTAGAAGTACACTAGACATGGCCTACACACGTACCACTTGATGTTCTTGAATCCAAGCCTGATATAAACCAAGTGAGCACATAGACTAAGACTGATGACACCTCAACTCTTCCCAATTCAAATCATTCTCAGCGTGGCTGTCAAGACCAGACCTGGCCTCAGCTGCTTTGCTTTCCCATTGGATGTATTCTTTATTTCATTCTAACGCACACATTTAAAGTCATTATAGTATAAATATGAGGGGATAGGGATTGGGTTCCATTAGCATATGTTTTCCCCACATGAGCTTTAGAGATATGATGCTTTGGCATGGAAAGGAGATCTGTCTCCTATTAGTAGCACAAGAGAATTGTATTACGCTTCTCTCAGCCAGAATCATCCTGGATTGCCCTGCTCTTCAATCCCTGTGCATTAAATGCCAAGTCTGGCACCTGTCAGATAAAACTGCCCTCAGCAACAGCCATTCTTTATTTGGAGCCTTGTTTTTATATATATTTGCAAATGTCTATGAGCTAAATTATTCATATAAATGTGATTATAACACTATTCTCTTACCTCATGTTCTCAAACGAGCAATTACATTTTGACAGCCACCACATTAAAGCAAGAATTTCCTCTCGTGTGATTTTTATTTTATTTTACATCAGTAGCTGTAAACACAATAATAAGACATTTGAACCTGCTAAAAACGTTTTAGCACCTGAGGCCAGCAAGTCCGGGCATAAACCATTCTCTGCCACAAAAACCACAAGTCATTTGTGTTTATAACAATAGTTCACCCAAAAGTGAAAATTTGCTGGAAATGTACTCAGCCTCAGGCCATCCAAGATGAGTTTGTTTTTTCATGGGAACAGATTTGGAGAAATGTAGCATTACATTATTTGCTCACAAATGTAGTGAATGGGTGCCGTCAGAATGAGAGCTCAAACAACTGATAAAAAAACATCACAATAATCCACAATTAATCATCACGACTCAAAATGTCCTGTGAAGTTAAAAGCTGTGTGTTTGTAAACAAATCCATCATTAAGATGTTTTTAAAAGAGTCCTCTATCCATAATATTGCACAGATCAAGCATTGTTTACAAGTGAAAACAGGGAATGGACATTTTCACTTTCGGAAGCGTTACTATTGATTATGGAGTCATATTTTGGCCAGAAGCGAGGGTTTAAAGTTTAAACGCCTTGATAGATTAGTTTTTTACAAACATGCAGCATTTCACTTCACAAGATGCTAATTAATGATCTAGAGATATGTGGATTGCTTGTGGATTATTGTAATAATTTTATCAGCTGTTTGAACTCTCATTCTGACGGCACCCATTCACTGCAGAAGATCCATTGGTGAGCAAATTATGTAATGCAACATTTCTCCAGATCTGTTCCGATGAAGAAACAAATCTACATCTACATCTTGGATGGCCTGAGGGTGAGTAAATTGTCATTTTTGGGTGAACTATTCCTTTAATATTTCAAATACAATGTGGAGCAACTCCATTGTTTGCTAAATCTTTAAATATGTATCTTATTCAGTCCTCTATCTTGCCTGCCAAGTCCATTTGTAGTCAATCAGAGCAGTGTGGTAATGAAATGCGCTCTGTCCTGCTCTCCCCTCGTCCTCTCCTCCTGCCCTGTCCCGTGTTTGACATGCCATCCGTACCTCAAACAGCCAAGATGTCACTGGCAATCGGCAGACCTTGCAGAAAGTCAAACCTAATGTTTCCTAACATGCCCGATGTGTGCGCAAGCCACTCAAACATTCAATTGCATTCAACGAGACGCTACACTTGGGAGCGTATCTCATCCAAATGTGATTTGAGATGATTGAAAGCTTTTTGATTTGGAAGTGTATTCTCTTAAGCTAAGTGCTCCCTGAGACCATCAAGGAAATTCAATTGCTTCATTTAGAGAAGGGTAAAAAAAAGTGGTTTTCAGCCCAAAATCATATCAGATCTTAATGTCTCAAAAGAAACACATGGGATTGGATGGGCCGGCTGGATGCCTAATTTCATTGGGAAATGCAATTTCTTGATGGCATTTCCTTACTGTGCCGCACAGAGAAATATAAGATTGATCAAAATCTTAATGAGTCATTTTCAGAAGTGGACTCTGGCTTTCACGGCGGATAATGGAGCCATTGGGGTCCTGAGGAAGGACCCTAAGAGAGCCAGATGCCTCAATGTGATTCACAGGAGCCAGAGAGGGTTTTCAGTGCTCGGGGACTAAGTCCTGCTCCTGGAGATCTACTCTGCAGGTTGATTTTAACTTTCCTGGACCTTCACATTTTCTGATCCTCAATGATGGCATAATCTTTTCAGTTTCATTAGAGTTCCTCTCTACCTTCGAAAACAACTCTTTCCTAAGATGTGGTCACTTTAGCAAAAGTTTGGCAGGAAAAAAGGCCCATTGTCTATTGTCAATAACGTGGGGGTATATGAAACACAGAACTCGCTTACAAACAAAGCAGCTTTCTGTTAGTCAAAGCGGCGAATCCAACCAACTTGAAACCGTTACAAAATCTGCAAAATAATTTTAGCATGGATTCCTATTGACTGAATTTTTCCCACAAAACTTTGCTGTACAACAGTAAATGTGACCACACCTATATTGCACATAAAGCCTAAAACTGTGTTTAATCACTGAATCAATGATGAACTTACTTTAATTAAAAAATTGAGTGTTTACTATTGTCCTCTTGCATTATCGACACACTATTTTCCTGTTTAATACTGTAAAGCTGCTTTGACACAATCTGTATTGCATAAAGCCCTATATAAATAAAGGTGACTTGACTTGATTTGACTTAATACCAGTGAACAGTTTTGTGAATCAATTACACTTTCTAAACCAATTAAATGTAAATTAAATAATAATAATAATAAAGATTGTTTTGTTGTTTCACAGTGTCTCACCTTAATCTTTTGTACTTTTCTGAGCAGTTCTGAAACTTTGCATTGAGGTATTTCTCATGTTTCTGTCTCCCTAGGATGAAACACTTTGTTGTAGTATTCCTCAGTTGTAACTAGCTTTGAATAATGACATCTGCTAAATGAATAAATGTAAATCTCCAGGACAGGACTTAGCACTCCTTTACTAGATACAATGTCACTCCTCTGTGGATTTGTCAGAAATGATAAATCAATAGGCAAAATTATTCTGTATTTTGACTGTGATGTCCTCCTTAGTAGTTGCTCACCCCCTAAACCAGTGATTTCAGCATGTTAACAGGTCAAAGGTGAAAACTGCTGGGGGCTTGATAAAGACCATTGCTGTTAATTAAGTCACATTTGGTCTGATGTCAATCTCAGTGTGCATTGTAAACAAACAAAAAAAAAAAACGGTGCTCATAAACATTAAGTACAAATTAATAAAAATTTAAATGAAAAATTAAGGCAACAGTTTGAGTTAAAATAATAAGTAAATTAACTTCAGTAAATGTCTTGAGTGATCATAAAAGTAAATTTTGATTTAAGACTTCTTTTGATTTCAGCAACAATTAATTGATGAAACACTTTTTCATAGACCAACACTTTTTTCTTCTTTATGAGGATGCTTTTCCCCCCGTCCCTCTAATGCTAGGATATTGTTTTTAATCCTTTTATTCGGTATGTTGTTGGTTTTGTGGAATCCCTGCTCAATTACATTAAATTTTATTGCAGCTAAATCTCACATTTGTTATAGCAGATTGTACTTAACAATAAAACGAAAAGACAGTACATACATGGCTTTAACAAATGTAAGAATATTAGACACACTCGTGCACACACAAAGTCTTGCTCATGTGGCCTGATTCTTCAGAGGAACATGTTAAACTCTCTCTGTCATTCAGAGCTGGACCTGTGGTACACGTTTAATCTCTCAATCCTTGTTGCCTGTTCCCTCTTACTTCATTACACTTCAGAGTACTCCTCACCCATTAATTTCCCCATGGATTTCTGCGCCTCACTACCAAACCTGGCAACCCGTGGCAGGAAGTGGATAAATGGAGAGACTCCCCTGCCCTTACAGCCAGAGGCGTTTAATAAAAATAGGAAAGTCTAACAAAAACTCAGTTGTGTGAGCTCTGTTCTGTATGCAAAGGTATTATGCATCGCACATGAGATTGCTGCAAGGAAAAAAACTCTTTCCTTTGAAATGCTTTCCAAAGTTATTCCTCCTGATTTATCAACCAAACGCTTTCACATGAATATATGTGATAAGTCTAGTGTTTTCACCTGTGAGTACTATAAAGCTTGGCAAATATAAACATGGCCTTTCTCAAAGAAAGAGCTTTCTCAAGGTACATCGCTGCACCATATATAATGGCCCCTGTAGTGTGTGTTTCATTGTGTTACATGCCTGCTTGCGTAATGCTACATCTCTGAGCTGAATAACAAACTGTGACCCACTCCAAGGAGGTGACCCTCGCAAATGGGAAAAATCACAATGCTCAGGTGTATTTATATGATTTTATTTTTCCAAACCCAAGGTTATGAACAAGGGATAAAGTGTGCTCGTATCATGTTACTGAGATGCAGATAAAAGTTTGAATAACAGTGTCTACATAAATTCTCATGTTGGGCTTTGACAAGAAAATCAGCAGCATAAATTGGATCTTGAGATTTATGTCATATTATATGTTTCATATTACGTTCTTGTATTGCACATAAACCTAAAAGAGTGTTGTTTAGTACCAGTGGACAGTTTTGTTCATCGTTTACATTTTAAATTAATGAAATCAAATTCAATAATAATAATAATAATAATAATAATTATTATTATTATTATTATTATTATTATTATTATTATTGAAATTTTGTATTGTAAAATGTAGTATGACTCTACATTTACATGCTGTATAAAAATTGTAAGTGAATTATAAAATGTATTTCTTCTTGTTCTCTGAACTTCTCAGTTCAGTGCAAAGTTTTTTTTTCTTCTTCTTCCCTTGCTTTGGTGGAGGGGATTCATTTAGATAGAGCGCAGTGAAAGAATCCAGCCAATAATATGGAAAAAAAAAAGGCTTTTAGATAATGATCCACATAAAGCAGGCCTATTAACATAATTTGATGCATATTGCTGATTGTAATTTAATTTAGTAGATAGAAAACCCAATTACGCATAGGCAAACTTTGGAGCAGAGTGACTAAAATGCCATGGCGGTAAATTGACACATTTATGATGATATTCGCCAGTAGCATTTCTGAAGCATAACACCCTCTAAACAGTGGAATGACACAATGAAGTGCTCTTATTATGGTTAGCTCTAGATAGATAGATAGATAGATAGACATACATTTTTACCTAGAATAACAGTGCAACTATAAAATATGTATTCCACAATTAAGCACTCTGGAAGCTTGTGTTTGAATGGTCACAACGCTTCTGCTCAGAGCCCTTCATGAAGCAGATGGACATAAGCCAACGCAACATGATCTGTTCACAACATCCCTATACAGCTCTCTTATTTCAACCACTACTATGAGAAACAACACTGCAGGCTAAGTCATAAAATCCATGCCATACCATGTGACAAATAATATCTAACTTTTATTAAGAAAAGGAAGCCAAGGCCTCCCGCCCTTTATTGATTTTCTGCAGACTTCGGTGTGCACCCACAGCTTATGCAACTCTCCTGGTAATGAACTACTCTTAAGTTATATTTACCAGGATTTAATGTTCTCTACACTACCTTTTAGGGGGAAATGTATTAGTAAATTGTTGCTCTTAGTTAAAAAAGACAATGGAATAAATCATAATCTGTGTATTAAAAAAAAAAGACTGAGAGAAATCAGTATACAGTATATTAATCCTTGTTTAGATTATTGTAATGTATCAAATATAATATTGTTATGATAGACTTTTCTGTTTTACAATGGCACAGGAATAATACAATAGAAATCTATGCATTAAAAAAGCATTTCAAAAGTAGCAATCAAATAAATAATGAAGGCAATTAGAACATATTTAAATCACTCATCCAGATCAGAGAACTGGCATGCTGTATATTCATCAAAGAATCCTGAAAAAAAAAACTATCACTGTTTCCCAAAAAAAAAAAATTAAGCAGCATAATAAAAGAAACTGTTTATAAAAGAAACACTGATAATAAAAAGAAGTGTTTCTTGAGCACCAAATCAGCATTTTAGAATGAATTTAAATGAAAATGACATTAGAATGAAAACAGTAGACATATATAATGATATTTGTGCAAGTACTTATTTCTGTGTACAAATATATTAACATTATAGTACAGTGATTTATTTAATATTATAATATAATATTAAGGTCACAAAACCAGAAATATGTCTGTGAAAAAAAAAAAAAAGTTCTGAACCCATTTTTTCTTTCCTTGGCCTTCCGTCCACACTGAGATGGTGTTTTTGTCAAGGAAAACTGAGCTTTTTGAAAACGCTCCAAAGTGGATAAATTTGAAAATGCTGTTTTTGAGTTGTAGGGTGGATGCTGAAAACGGAGGCTTTTGAAAACAATGACGCATGTTTAGTCATGTGACACATATTGTACCAATAGATAGCTGTTTATACTGGTATTGTGCCTATTATGTGCTATTCACTTTCACACTCAAACATATGTTCATATTAACACAATCTTCATATAAAAGTCCTAAAAAGGTTTAGAAAATTTACTCACAATTGCTGTCCTGCGGCAAAACATGACGGCAGTTGCGTTTTAGATCAAACATGGTGAGTGAGTGAGCGCAACATGGACATGTCAGTGAATGAGATATTTCCGTAAATAAATTGATCCTGCCAGAAGAATTGAAAACGTATTACATCTGTTCCGTCTGTATGATCTCAGTGAGCTTTTATAAGGTTTTACACATGCGCAGTAAGGCGAATTTAACGTTTTCTGACATTTCATTGTGGATGAGAAACTTTTGGAAAACGCTAAAGTGGACAGAGAGCGTTTTAAAACGGAAATGCCATTTTCAAATGTATCCGGATTGATGTAGACATAGCCTAAGATTCAGCATGACTGAGATGAAACAGAAGTCTCACAATGTTATATAGACAACATATTGCTGGTCAAGCCAGCAGTGTAATAAGAACTCTATTACTATGAGCTCCATGGCAGAAAGGAGGAGAGGGAGCAGCTCTTTCACTGGCCAGGAGATGACAGCCTGAAAGATATATACCTCCACTCATCAATAAAGACCTAGCACAGACAAGTACTTACTCTCAGCCTAAGTAACTCACAGAAAAGTTTAGATTCATGGGCCTGGGCGTCATTAGTCAGCTCAGAAACACTCAAACATACACACAGACTATTTTTCATTACTTTATTCATAGAATTTGCGACTCACTCTTGTCATTTTCATGCTAAATCATAGGCCTACATTTAGTTTTAATGTTGACATCAGTTTTAGTATCATTCTCAAGGCCAGGCTTATAAAACTGACATTGTTTAGTCCTGCTTTCTATACATATACCCTGATGTGCTCTGATTTACAGCACATATCACACATCGTTTCATTTGCTCGGTGTCAGTCCTTAAATGAACAAAAGGCAGCTTTACTGTCAGCTGCTGATCGGTGAATTGAAATGGACAACACTGAACAGAAATCTGTTCATTAAACACGGACAGGCTGCCACCACTCTACCTGAGGCCTTCAATTAAAATGATGCTTGGGTGTCTTAAGTTCCTCATTGGACTTTGCAGTCAAGAACAGATATATCGCAACCTCATTACATACAGATGTACATGGATGCTGTACATTTTTTAGGAAATTTCTTTGTGAGTTATAGTAATATGAGGGTCACAGTGTAAGAGCATTAAATTAATGACTGTAATGTGACTCCATCACTCTGACTGGATCTTCAGTAAAGCAACTGATGGTTTTGTTCTAGATTCTAGATTTAATCTAGATTAAAAGGGAGACATGTACAGTATAAATGCTTATTACCAGCTTTGTAGAGACAACAAACTGTGTGTTCAGTGGTTCTGAGATAATTACAATGGAGAGAGTTAAATTAGGTACTTTGTTTAATAGAATTATATGGTGGAAATTAAGTTTAAAACATTTTTTTTGGAAGAGAATGGCTGAGCCCTTAGTCTTGCTAAGACTATGTATCCTGAACACAAACAACTGATTAATACTGTCACATATTTAATAATGTAAAATAATAATTTCAAAAATATGGTAAACCAAAAATAATCAAAATGAAAAAGGCAAAGATATTCCCAGTTATCTAACGTTTTCAAACTAATCTGAACTGGTTAGTAACAGACTAAAATATAGCTTGTTAAAATAAGCTATAACGTTCTGATAATCAAAGAATCCTACAAAAGAAAAAAAAAATAGCACACTTTCCAATCAAACAATCAATCCAGAACAAACTTTGTCAACTGTGATAGTAATAAGATGATTTCTGAAGGATCATGTGACACTGATTCCAAGGTTCCAAAGATTCCAAAAGAGGGTTTTCACAAAAATATTTTGGGTGATCCAAAGAACTTTTCAGTCAATAGTTCTTAAAATAATGTTTTTTCTTAGTGTGAAGAACATTGTAATAACCTAAAGAACCTTTTTCCACTATATTAACCCTTTAGGCGTCAGGTTTTTTTTTTTTAAATGCTGGATTTTGACATCAAGATTTCAAAAGCTTGTGGCTTGAAAGGGCTTAAAGATAGAGATCTACTGTAAATTAGAAAAATGTTGGGCAATAGAGTAGTAAAACGCATGTGAACAGTAACCTACTTTTTGAACAGTTAGTTCATCAGTAATATTCAGGAAATAGTAGATATTGAATTGATGTTTGAACTTATTTACATGTTGTTGTTTTTTTGTCTTTTTATCCTCATTCCAAATGATCAGAAAAGAGGAAACCAACAATAAAATAGGAGAAAGTACTAAATTATTACTATAATGGGTAATGTAAACATTTAACTCACATTGTAATTCCTTGAAACAATTATTTTAAACAGGTAAGGCCCATCACATTATTCTGCCATTAGTTTGACATAATCATGTAAAAGGTAAAGTTTACACCAAGTTGTATTTGCAAGGGCTCGTTTCCAGTATTTTATTTTATTTTTTCAGAAATAAGAACATTTCTTAAGATTTTATAATTTTTTTTATATAAGGTACTTAAGTTGGAAATATAGACTACTAACTAACCCACAGCGCTAGTATGCTAGTGTTTTATTCTGAATTCATTATATGTGTTCCATCAAAGACTATAGAATACCCTTAAAGGGACTTTGGTTCCATTAACCAATATTTGTTGTTCCCCTTCAGGAACTCACGCTGCGTCGGAGAATGCTTTGGGAATGCGTCATATTTATTGTTGTACGTCCTGTTGCAATCTTATAATGGCAAAGTCTGGCAAGAGGTCTGAGTCTGACAAGCAGCGTTTCAGGCTATGTGTTCCTCCCTGCCCTAGTTTCATCACGGGTGGTGATACACACAGTTTGTGCATTGCTTGTTTGGGAGCGGAGCACGCTCGGTCAGCTCTCGAGGGACTCTCGATGCTGACGCTCTGCTCCCGGAGAGCACTATTTGAGGAGGGTGCTCTTGCTAGCATTCCCCGTGGTTCGGGTCCCGCCTCTGCCGAGGCAGAGCGGCGCCTTAAATCGTGGGGCTCGCAGATTGATCTGGCAGAGAGAATGGAGACGGGCACGTCCTTTTCTTCTTCTTCGCCTGCCAGATCTAGCGCTCAATCCCAGGGGACGGAAGCACGTTCTGAAACGGTTTCTTCCGCCCCAGGAGAGGGCTCGACGCTCGTGTTGTCTTCCTCTGAGGAGGGAGGTGAAGCGAGCGCCAAAGTAGATGAGTCTGTGGACTTGCCACCACAGTCTGTCTTGTTTGAGGAGCTGTTGGAGGTGGTGACAAGAGCTGTGGCTAAATAAAATATTGACTGGCCAGCAGAAAAAGAGCGTCAGGAGCATCCAAAAAGCAAGATCGATGAATGCTTCCTGCGCTCGAAGTCTCCGCCTCCATGCCGGGGTCTGCCGTTTTTTCTCGATCTGCACACTGAGGTGTCTAGATCATGGAATAAGCCATACTCGACCCGCCTCTTCAGTCCCGATGTGTCTCACTATTCTAACGTGTTAGGGCTGAATGAGTACGGTTATGGGAAGATTCCCCGGGTTGAGGATACGCTTGCAGGCTATCTTTCTCCTGGCGGTGCATCTTCCCTTCAGGCCCCGGTATTACCCACAAAGCCACTTAGGACTTCTTCGGCTTTGGTGGGTAAGCCGTACACGGCGGCGGGTCAGGCTGCAGGTTGCTTGCACACTATGGCGGTGTGCAGACATACCAGGCTGACCTGCTGAAAGAGATGGATGAGGGAGAAGATATTAAAAAATGATGATATCGCTGAACTGCGTAGAGCCACATATTTGTCACTACGAGCCACCAAGGAGACCGCCAGAGCTATTGGGCGGTCTATGGCAGCCCTGGTGGCCACAGAGAGACATTTGTGGCTGACCTTGTCTCAGATCAATGATAAAGACAGGGTCTTTCTCCTGGACGCCCCGTTATCGCCTTCTGGCCTGTTCGGCGACGCTGTAAACACAGTCGTCGACAGGTTCCAGGAGGCTAATAAACAAGCGGCGGCGTTTCAGCGTTTTCTCCCTCGTCGCTCTCATGGGGCTGATAGGCGGGATCAGCCCCAGCCGTGTACCAGCTCCTCACATCGAGAAGTCCAAAAATGGAGCATTGCCACTCGCACCCCTCCACAAAGTGAAAGGCAGGAGGGGGGGCGGCACTCAAGGTCGAAGTCATCTAAGGAGATGACTGGTCTGAGGACCGTCATTTTCAATAAGAAGGCTTCGGCCAAGAGATCCTGACATAAAGGTGTCAGGACATCTGAGGGCGGACCCCTCTGGGGAAGAGCGGTACACACCTCAGTATACGGTGCCCGTCTCTCCTCAGTGCCCTTCAGGAGATCGTTCCATTAGCCCTGCCACCCCCGGTGCTTCAGGGCACAGCGATCTCCAGCGAGTGTATCTCTCAGCTTCCGCCCGGAAACGTAGCGGCTCTGGGAGGCTTGCTCCCTCCAAGGAGGT
>NW_015634468.1:54079-54823 GCF_001515625.1 Sinocyclocheilus rhinocerous
TTTTCAATAAGAAGGCTTCGGCCAAGAGATCCTGACATAAAGGTGTCAGGACATCTGAGGGCGGACCCCTCTGGGGAAGAGCGGTACACACCTCAGTATACGGTGCCCGTCTCTCCTCAGTGCCCTTCAGGAGATCGTTCCATTAGCCCTGCCACCCCCGGTGCTTCAGGGCACAGCGATCTCCAGCGAGTGTATCTCTCAGCTTCCGCCCGGAAATGTAGCGTTCCTGAGAGGCTCGCAACCTCCAAGGAGGTCCCTAGAGCAGTTAGATCGGCCATCTCCTGCCGGTCCTCCGCTTCAGGGCACTGAACTAGCAGCTCTAAATACACCAGAGTCCAGTCTCAAGAGACTGGTTCCCTTAGTACATTATCTGGCAGCGTGGAAGCTTCTGCCAAATGTGTCCCAATAGGTCCTGCACACTCGCGTCCGCCTCTATTCAATGGGGTGTTTCCCACTCTGGTGGGCCCCGAGCAGGCTCTGGTAATGGAACAAGAAGTAGACACTCTCTTGGGGAAGGAGGCCATCGAGTGGTCCCTCCTCTCGACAGAGAGTCCGGGTTCTACAGCCGTTACTTCATCGTTCCAAAGAAGGATGGGGGGTTGCGTCCAATTCTAGATCTTCGATTGTTGAACCGCTCAGTCATGAGACTCAAGTTCAAAATGCTTACAATCAAGCAAGTCGTGCCTCAAATCAGATCCGAGGACTGGTTTGTGACTATAGATCTGAAAGATGCTTACTTCCATA